>NC_053497.1:145671327-145938827 GCF_905171775.1 Rana temporaria | reverse complement strand
TGTGTCCAGTTTTGGGTGGCGCAGGGGAAGGATTACGGCTATTTGGGCTCCTATAGAGAGATTCCCCTCACTTCCTGTCCTGCTGACAACTTTCTATACCAGACAGGAAGTGAGGAGAAATGTGTAACAGGGAACACTGCCCGAAATAAAACTCTAGTCTTCCCCTTAACCAGAAGAATGTTATTTCTGTGTTTCTTCCTACTCCCGACTTCCTGTCTGGTGAAAAGGTTGTCAGCAGGACAGGAAGTGAGCGGAATTCTCTCTATAGGAGAAAAGATAGCAGTAAAGTCCTGACAGGGGGTCTAACCCTCCACCACACTCTAAATACAAATAAACCTAAGAGAAGAAGTTGTGACTGGACACACACACTTCAATAATGACCACCCCCCACATTTATCTGTGGTTTGTCCCTTTAAAAGAATAGAACGAGTTCTCCTCCAATGGAACAAACCATTTAGTACAGGTGGGGGGGGGTCAGCCTTCTCTACTCACCGTCCAGGCCGGGCCGGAAGCTGCAGTCACAGGCGCTGCTGGAGTACAAGCTGCAATGGAGGGAGGAGAGCTGCCAGCACAGTCCGGGGACAGCCACCCAAACCAACGACAACACCAGGCAGAGGCGACCCGCCATCCTCACCTCACCCTCGGCATGACGGGAAATGTAGTCCGCTCCGCAGAACAGCTGACTGACGGCTCAGCGTCACGTGACTGGCAGTGTCAGGAGAAGGCCGCCATGTTGGTGGAGGAAAGAGGATGTATATAGGAGGTGAGTGCAGGGCAAGGCGTGTATGGAGGGAAAGATAATACATGTGGCCTACTGTCTGTGTGGTCCTCAGGGCCGCTGTAGATACTGTGTGACTCTATTACAAAATGTCCAGCTGTTTCTTTAGTAGGGTGGAGGGGAGTGGACAGTGTCAGTGTTTTTTTTTTATTATTTATTAGATTTTTTATTATCTTTACAATTTTACTTTTAAATAATTTATTAAAATTTTTCCTTTTTTTTTTTTTTTTATCAGCCCTGTTGGGGGGGCTTTCGTGAGATATCAGGGGTCTAAACAGACCTCTGACATCTCCCCTTTGAGACATGGAAAGGGACTAAGGACACAGATTCCCCAGTTCATTTCTAAGCAGCCTCAGCTGCACTGAAGATGAATGGACAGAAGACAGAGGCTCCTCTGTCATTCATAAACTGTCCATTCATAAACTGAAGTATCGCAAACAGTTTATGATGCTCAGTTATGATGAATGGACAGTCGGTGATCACTGACTCTGTTCATTCGGAAAAGGAAGGAGCCGATAAATGACAGATTTACTGGCTCCTTTCTCCACTCTCCATCCTGACAGATCCAGGACACGGGACAATCAGAGGTGATCGGTGTAGCGGTGGGGGGCAGTTACAAGCATCGATCTCCCTGACAGCCGCAGGAGGGTGAAGAGGAGAAGCAGCTACCAGAAAAGTTACACAGGGAGATCGGTGCTTGTAACTGCCCCCCCACCGTCGCATCGATCATCTATGAAGCTGCCCCCCCGCTATGCTGAGGACGCTAGGTGTACTGGCCTCTTGCCAGAAATCAGGTGGGGCACTTGTGGGTTTAACTAATCTTTTTTTTTTTTTTAATTCTCCTTCATTCCCATCTCAAAGTTGGGAAGTATGCTAGAACCCAGTTATAGCAATGCTATCTAACATGTCCCATGTAAAGTGTCTGTAATCTCTGACCATCTCCCGTGCCATGTCTGCAGTCTCTGACCATCTCCCGTGCCATGTCTGCAGTCTCTGACCATCTCCCGTGCCATGTCTGCAGTCTCTGATCATCTCCTGTGCCATGTCTGCAGTCTCTGATCATCTCCCGTGCCATGTCTGCAGTCTCTGATCATCTCCCGTGCCATGTCTGCAGTCTCTGATCAACTCCTGTGCCATGTCTGCAGTCTCTGATCATCTTCTGTGCCATGTCTGAAGTCTCTGATCATCTTTTGTGCCATGTCTGCAGTCTCTGATCATCTCCCGTGCCATGTCTGCAGTCTCTGATCATCTCCCGTGCCATGTCTGCAGTCTCTGATCAACTCCTGTGCCATGTCTGCAGTCTCTGATCATCTTCTGTGCCATGTCTGAAGTCTCTGATCATCTTTTGTGCCATGTCTGCAGTCTCTGATCATCTCCCGTGCCATGTCTGCAGTCTCTGATCATCTCCCGTGCCATGTCTGCAGTCTCTGATCATCTCCCGTGCCATGTCTGCAGTCTCTGATAATCTCCTGTGCCATGTCTGCAATCTCTGTTCATCTCCCATGCTATGTCTGCAGTCTCTGACCATCTGTGCCATGTCTGCAATCTCTGATCATCTCCTGTGCCATGTCTGCAGTCTCTGATCATCTCGCATGCCATGTCTGCAGTCTCTGACCATCTCCTGCGCCATGTCTGCAGTCTCTGACCATCTCCTGTGCCATGTCTGCAGTCTCTGACCATCTCCTGTGCCATGTCTGCAGTCTATGATCATCTCCTGTGCCATATCTGCAGTCTCTGATCATCTCCTGTGCCATGTCTGCAGTCTCTGACCATCTCCTGTGCCATGTCTGCAGTCTCTAATCATCTCCCGTGCCATGTCTGCAGTCTCTGATCATCTCCTGTGCCATGTCTGCAGTCTCTGATCATCTCGCATGCCATGTCTGCAGTCTCTGACCATCTCCTGCGCCATGTCTGCAGTCTCTGACCATCTCCTGTGCCATGTCTGCAGTCTCTGACCATCTCCTGTGCCATGTCTGCAGTCTATGATCATCTCCTGTGCCATATCTGCAGTCTCTGATCATCTCCTGTGCCATGTCTGCAGTCTCTGACCATCTCCCGTGCCATGTCTGCAGTCTCTGACCATCTCCTGTGCCATGTCTGCAGTCTCTGATCATCTCCTGTGCCATGTCTGCAGTCTCTGATCATCTCCTGTGCCATGTCTGCAGTCTCTGACCATCTCCTGTGCCATGTCTGCAGTCTATGATCATCTCCTGTGCCATATCTGCAGTCTCTGATCATCTCCTGTGCCATGTCTGCAGTCTCTGATCATCTCCCATGCCATGTCTGCAGTCTCTGATCATCTCCTGTGCCATGTCTGCAGTCTCTGATCATCTCCGCAGTCAAGCCTCAAGCAGACCGTTTTTCCAGTGGCTGGTCTGTACCTATGTGATGATTTCATGTGGCAGCTTCTCTTTAATCAGACATGCAGGGTCTAAAAGACCCTCTTCTAGTCTCCACTAAATGTATTGCAATGCACATCGCATTGCAATACATCCCTTCCCAGCTATGCTATCCGGGAAAGTGACAGGGTGACCCAGAAGTGACATCAAACGCATTGGTTTCCGAGGTCACAGCAAGAAAGGGAGGAGAGCAGACATATGTGTCCGCTCTCCTCCCTCCCCTTCACCCTCTGGCACCTGTCGTGTCAGTCCCGGACCTGCAGATGGGCAAGCGGAGCCCGGAATACATGGCGGGGGCACCGATACAGAGGGTATGTGGAAGCAATTGGGTGGCAGCACAGCCGCCATAATGTTTCCACCTGACAGGCAGGAGTATGCCTGTCGGTTTTACACACAATCCAGGTGGCTGCAGCCACTGGATTGTGTGTGAACCCCCCTGCTGTTAAGTCCGTATGACATATGGACCTGGAAGTGAAAGGGTTAAAGCAGTCCTTACACCTCAGTGATGGGGTCCATTCCCTGAAATGTTGGATGAAAGTGCAATACAAAAATTTGTGTGTCGGGGGATAGTTAGATAATGTATTTATCTTTCCTCGACCCTTTCTCTGCAGTGCCTAGGGAAGGGTGATGTCATCATTCTGGCCAAATCTTGGGAAAATTGGGTCGCCCGGCTTACTGTACTTTACCAGCACTGGAAGGAGTGAACGTCTGTACACATGCATGAGAGTCGCATCATCCCCCACCAGCCAATCAGGATGGGCAAAGTCCCTGCACCTAAACAAAGCCAAGGGGAAGATGTTGGGGAGGAACCACTGAAGCAGAAGAAAGTATTCTGGTTTAAACTATGGAATGGGACATATACTGGGTGGTGGACATCTTTCTTATGGGTTTGACTAAGACCCCTTTCATACTTGGGTTTTCAGGTGTTTTAGCACTGGAAATAGCTTCTGCTACGCTTCTGCTACGCGTCTGAAAACCGCCTCCCATTCATTTAAGTGTGACTTTTCACACTGGGGCGAGCATGCGTCTAATTGATTGCGCGCATGCATAGAATTTTTGTGCGTTGAATTGTGTACACACGGCCGGAATTTCTGACAACTTTTGTTGTCGGAAAATTTGTGAACCAGCTCTCAAATTTTCGTTGTCGTAAATTCTGACAGCAAATGTCCGATGGAGCCTACACGGTTGGATTTTCCGACAGTGTGTATGCGGCATAAGTTTAGTACTTGTAGTTCTACATAACAGAACTCCAGTCTCCTTATTAGCTTTGTTGCCTGAGGATTGCTTAAAGGGGAGTTCCAGCCATTTTTATGTTTATTAAAAGTCAGCAGCAACAAAAAGTGTAGCTGCTGGCTTTTAATAAACAGGCACTTACCTGCTCCAGCGACGCGCCGGCCGGGGCTCCGCTCCTCTCCCCCCCTCCCCAGCCGGCGTCTTCATCTTCAGTGTGGGCACCCGGCCGTGACAGCTTTCGGCTTCACGGCCGGGCACCCACTGCGCATGCGCGAGCGGCGCGGCACTGCGCATGCGCGAGCGGCGCGGCCCGGCGCCGCGCCGTGTAATTGGCCAGGAGATCGCCTAGGACCTGTGACGTGTCCTAGGCGATCGCCTACAGCAGCCACTTCCTGAAGGCGATTAAGCTTAGTCGCCTACAGGAAGGAGGAAGTGGGACAGGAAGTCCCACTCGTGCTGAAGCCCCCACTCCCCCCCCAAAAAAATTACATGCCAAATGTGGCATGTAAGGGGGAGAGGAGTGGGTTAAGAGGAAGTTCCAAATTTGGGTGGAACTCCTCTTTAACAGAACTAGATGGCATACTCAAGATGTGGCCAAACCAGAGTTTTGTAAAGGGGTAGAATTATAGTTTTATCTCTTGCGTAAATACCCTTTTTAATGCATGCTAATATTCTGCTGGCCTTATTGTCATTACATGCTATTTCTGAGGGCTGGTTCACACCACAGTCCTACCGCATGGACAAGGCAAAATGTATTTTCTACCATCTGCACTGTAGTGGCTTGTGGGCACCATGAGCTGAAAAAACATGCATGTATTTTTTTCAGTCCACCACACCGTGCAGCCGGCAGTCAGAATTTATGAGATGTTTTTGTTACATCTTAATATAGTTACATAGTTAGTCAGTTTAAAAAAAGACAGTCCATCTAGTTCAGTGGTTCTCAACCTTATTAGTGCCGTGACCCCTTGATAAAATTTCCCAAGTTGTGGGGACCCCCAACAGTAAAATTATTTTTGTAGCATGGGTTGTCAGCACCCAAGGTAAGAAAAGTAATTTGCACCCCTAATTCACGGAATGAAGTGCTGGGGGGAGTTCTGATCGGCCAACTTAGGTGTTCTTGATGAAGATCATCTGCTGATCTGAGAAGGGGACTTTTAATGGCAACTATAATCACAGGTAGTTTTACTCTCTGTGTCTGTGTCTCTGACTTTGTGGTGTCTCGTAGCAGTGACACCTATGCCGAAATCAGGAGATGGTGTCTCCTCCAGCCCCTCCCACTTCACATTCCTCACCAGTCAGCTGATCTCTAGTCACAGCCATGCCATGAACTGAATGGACGGCTGCAAAAAGGCTGAGTGGGCGGCTGCGGGGCTCCAGGAACAGCCCAGCTCGACGGCCACAGGCTCAAGGGACAGCCCTGCTGAGCAGTCGCAAAAAGGCCAGGAGAGCACTGCGGGCTTCAGGGACAGCCCAGGATTTGGTGACCCCTGGCAAATCATCATTCGACCCCCGAGGGGGTCCCGACCCCCAGGTTGAGAACCACTGATCTAGTTCAACCAATAAAAGGAAATAAAAAATCACACAATCCTATACCCACAGTTAATCCAGAGGAAGGCAAAAAAAAACAGCAAAGCATCATCCAATTTGCTCCACTAGAGGAAAAAATCCCTTCCTGATCCCCTGAAAGGCAATCTAATTTTCCCTGGATCAACTTTACCTATAAATCTTAGTACTCAGTTATATTCTGTACATTTAGGAAAGAATTCAGGCCTTTCTTAAAGCAATCTACTGAGCTGGCCAGAACCACCTCTGGAGGGAGTCTATTCCACATTTTCACAGCTCTTACTGTGAAGAAACCTTTCCGTGTTTGGAGATGAAATCTCTTTTCCCCTAGATGTAAAGAGTGCCCCCTTGTCCTTTGTGTTGACCGTAAATTGAATAAGGTGACCGTTGTTTATAGGATTGGGTTGGCTGTACCTTGAACACTCCTAATTTGCATAAATGTTTTGGTGATTTTTCACATGTAATGTTTTTTAACTATGTTAAAATACAATCAATATTGTTGTACCTGAATATTTAATCTAGATATGTTCTCTTTTTATATAATTCAGAGGCTCCTGATGAAGCGATGCACATATCGCGAAACATGTAGAGCTTAAATTTTATTACGGATCTCGTGGACTACATATAAAGGAGATATCATCGTAGCAAGTTGGTTATATTACCATTGAGTCATCCTCTTTGAATTTTATCACATGATCCACTTTTTGTATTGTATTCTATTCACTCTGTATTTTATTCTTAGATGTATTTTTTTTTGTGAAACTTTAAAATTATTATATTTTATAAACGTGACTACAAAGTAAATTTTTCCACAATTATTTTTTCTATTCACTATGAGGACATGGCACATTTATTATTCAGGGTGTTGATTACCACCCAAGGGCACTTGTAATCAATTCATATCGTAAAGTGAATAACTAACACCAAGTTCACTGTATGGACCTCTTATATATTTGTACATGTTGATTATATCCCCCCTTATTCTCCTCTTCTCAAGAGTGAATAAATTCAGTTCCTCTAATCTTTTCTCATAGCTGAGCTCCTCTGTGCCTCTTATCAGTTTGGTTGCCATTCTCTGCACTTTCTCCAGTTCCCTGATATCCTTTCTGTGAACTGGCGCAATAAAGTTCATTAAAAAAAAGAAAACGGTGCTATCCGCTGAGTTCAGCACTTCACTGCACCGCAAACCAGACGCTAGTGTAAACCAGCCCTGAATCTGTCATCTATTGAGACCCCCCGATCCTTTTCCATCTTGGATTCCCATAGAGGTTCTCCCCCTAGTGCGTAACCTGCATTCATATTATTATCTCCTAAGGGAATTTTTTTTATTTTTTATATTAAACCTAATCTACCCTTAAAGGGGTTGTAAAGGTAAAAGTTTTTTCACCTTAATGCATTCTATGCATTAAGGTGAAAAAACTTCCGACAATACCGGCCCCCCGTTATACTTACCGATCACGGGAGCGCACCCGCAAGGACTCCACACAATGTAAGGAAGCACGCATGAATGAATGTGTGGAGTTCTTGCGGGGAGGACCAGAGACAGCTGTCGAGGGACACCAGAAGACGTGGATCGGGGCCACTGTGTGCAAAACGAGCTGCACAGTGGAGGTAAATATAACATGTTTGTTATTTTTTTACAACCCCTTTTAAGCTGCCTGCTCCTCTGTTTTAACCACCTCAGTACCGCGCAATAGCCAAAAGATGACTACAGCATGGCTCCCTTGTTCTGGGAAGGCGTCCATGCACGTAGCCCCCTGGGACGCGCTCTGTGACCGATGTGTCCTTCAAACACAGCTGATCACAGATTCAGGTAAAGGGCCAATCACAGTGGCCCTTTGCCATGTTATCAGCTGTGCCCAATCCAGGCTATAAACAAACTTGTCATTTATTAGCATTGCTTTCCTCACGCACTGTCACTGTGTGAGAAAATGAGTGCCAATAACGGGCAAGGCTGACAGGGCACATTTACACAATAATCAGGGCATTTATCAGTGCTCATCATTGCTGCCTCATTGATGCAGCCTTGTCAGTGCCGCCTCATCAGAGCAACCTCACTATTGATCATCAGTGTAGCCTCTGGGGTGGGGCCATACAGGGAGGATAGATGATAAAAGTCAGCCAGAAAGAGAGTCAGGCCTCTAATGGACACATGGAGGAGAAGGTAAGCTGCCAGACATTATTGCATGTCCATGACAGTATATAAATGGAGTACACATATAGCAAGGGCATGATCCATCTTCACTGGTCAAAACTGCACAGTTTGGGGCAGATCCACGTACATTGGCGCATATATAGGCCGGCGTAGCGCATCTTATTTACGTTACGCCGGCTCAACTTAGAGAGGCAAGTACCGTATCCTCAGAGTATTTGCGCCCGACGATGCAACGGCGTAACGTATATTCCTTGGCGTAAGCCGGCGTAATTGAAAGTAGGAAGGAAGTGGGCGTGTTCCATTGAAATGAGCCGTGACCCCATGCAAATGGCCGAACGGACGGCGCATGCCCCGTGACGCTGACTATGTTCAGCGCCTCTCTGCGCATGCTCAGAACTCGGCTCGGCGTAATCCGTGAGATACGAACTAGGCCCGGTGTAATTAGTTAGATACGCCCAGGGCATAAATACGCCCAGACATGCGCCCGTCCAGTGCAAAAGTACATCCGTTTGTTTCCCCCCCTGAAGCAAGGTACCTTTGTTCTTTTGTTTGTAGCTGTGTGTTTGTTAGATTTAGAGCCATATCTGCTCCAGCAGCTCCAAAGAAGAGAAAGCTGAATTTTTCAGGACAGGAGAAGGCGATCATTATCAGGGCCATGGCCCAGAATGATAGGTATCTCCATGGGCCAGAGAGTGCTAGGTTTGCCTGTAATGTCTCTCTGCCGAGGTCTGGGATCCAGACTTTGGTGTACTAATACATCCGTGGCACGAAAAGTTTCTGGCAGAGTCTTCTACAGGTCCAGGTATGAGGTTTTCTCTAATAAAACCCTTTGTAAACCTGAAGGTTGGCACAACTTTCCCGCTGTGATGGGTGAAAGTTGGAACTACTATGTATTATCTTCTTGGAGTAGGATGTCTTTCCTGGTTTTCACCACTGGAGGGAATATACATGCTCAGTGAAGTCGGACATAACACCACTCGCCCCCTTCCGCTGCAGGCTCTGCCACGATACGCATACAGGGGTCCTCAGATTGCCCCCAGCAACTCTCCCCCGCTTTCTCGTCTCCTGGGGCCGACATGACAGCGAGCGCACATTCGCACGCCAGAAATTATCGTATTGAAACGATCTTTTTCACGCCAGAAACTATCGTTTCTGACAGTATGGAGACATGGATAGGGGGAGGGCCCAAAGTGGTTGCTAGTGCCTGTGCGCAATGCAGGACACCTGTGTGCAGGCGCCAAGAGGCTGGTTCAAAAGCCCAACATGCCAGAGCCTTCTGTAAGCAGCATGGACACAGATCTGTGGGCTGTAAGCATCCCTGTGGATTGAACCAGGCAAACCTAAGACTCCTACTTTGCATTAGGTTGTGCAGTGATCTGATATGTTTTGTGTATTGTAAGACTATAGCACAACAGTGATTGCATTTATATATTGTGGATAGTACATTTGCTTTGCAGTAAGCACTATGTCTCCTAGAAGAGGGTCTAGGGCAAATAAAAAAGGCACCAAAAAATCCTAGCGTACGGCTAAGTGTTAGCCTGATAGCAGCCTCACAGGATGAGCCCCGGTCTAGTTTTGCAGCCTCTCCTATGGCAGCTCCTGTATATGTCACTGAGGACGCTTTAAAGGTGGCTATGGATGGTCTGGAAGGAAGGATTGCTAATATTGTCGCAACCTCCTTGAGAAATAGCAGAAAGTGGGGTAGATCCCCGTTCATCTGCTTTGGCTCTCTCATCAGATGAGCCTTCTGAGGGTGAAAAATCCCTCTCAGGAGATGAGGATCATGTGCAGTCTGATGACTGAGGATGAGAGGTTTCCTGCGACTTCTCAGTCGCTAAAGATGTAGGTGCAATATTATGCAGAGATGGTGCGTGCCACTTACAAATTGCCTTCTGTTGAAGCTTCTAGGCCCTCTGTTTCCTCTTTGGGATATTGGAAATCCCTGCAGTTCATTCCTTGCTGGATAAACTGATGTATGATGACTGGGTTCACCCAGACAAACTGTTTTCTCCTCCTAAACAGTTCTCCCTCCTTTATCCTATGGAGGAAGGTTTCACCAAGAAATGGGGGATACCTGCTATTGATGCATCTATTTCTTGAGCAAACAAAAACCTGACCCGTCCTTTAGACAACGTGCAGGGTTTTAAGGATCCAACTGATAAAAAGCTGGAGTCCCTATTAAAAGCCTTGTGGCCATGGCTAGGGCTGTAGTACAACCTGCTGTTAAAGCCATTGGTGTATGTCAGTTCCTCAAGGAACAAATGAAGCAGATGATTAACCTCCTCCATTCTGAGGAGATTGAGGTTTATGAATTGATTTGCGAATATGGACTCTGTTCAGCAAGCATCTTGCTTGAATCTCCTGCAGGTACACATGCGCGGGTCCCTTTGGTTAAAACATTGGGAGGCTGAGGCTTCCTGCAAGAAATACTTGGCAGTGTGGGGGTGAGTGCCTGTTTGGAGATGACCTGGATAAATACATCCAAAAGATTACCGGTGGCAAGTCTACCCTATTGCCGGTTAAAAGAAAGAGTAAGCGTCCCTCATTTAAACGTACTGGCCCAGATTCAAGTAGAATCGCGCAATATTTGCGTGGGCAAAGAGCAAATTTTTTTCTCTGCGCCCACGCAAATATTGCGCTTTGCCCGCGATTCACGGAGCAGTTGCTCCGTAAATTGCGCGGGCAATATGCTAAGCAGCTGGGCGCAAGGCTGCCTAATGTAAATGATCCCGCCGGGGGCGGGAATCATTTAAATTAGGCGCGCTCCCGCGCCGAGCGAACAGCGCATGCTCCGTCGGGAAACTTTCCCGACGTGCATTGCGGCAAATGACGTCGCAAGGACGTCATTTGCTTGTAAGTGAACGCGAATGGCGTCCAGCGCCATTCACGGTTCACTTACGTAAACGACGTTAAATTTGAACGTCGCGAGCGGGAGGCGCAGCTATACTTTAGCATTGGCTGCGCCTGCTATAGCAGGAGCAACCTTATGCTAAAGGCGCCGTACGGAAACTCCGTACCTTGCGTGAGAAGGGCCCGCGCAACTTTTGTGAATCGGTGGTAGTATGCAATTTGCATACTACACGCCGATCACAAAGGCCGCGCCCCCTAGCGGCCAACGCAAGAATGCAGCCTGGGATGTGAAGGCATAAGGAGGCTTATGTTTGTCACATCCTAGGCTGCATTCGGTGTAACGAGGTTCCTGAATCAGGAGCACTCGTTACACCGGAGCAAGTAAGCACTTGCGCCGCGCAACCTATGGTTGCGCGGGCGCAAGTGCTTCTTGAATCTGGGCCACTGTTTCTCCAGCCCCTGGAAGCTCAGTCTCCAGGCAGTGGCGACGACCGCCCCAGTCTAACACTAGGCAAAAAGCCCAGAGCCAAGCCCAAGGGCAAAAAACAACTTGGGGTTCAAAGTCTAAACAGACCCCCAAAACTTCCCTATGAAGGGATGCACCCGCTTGGCCGAGTGGAGGGAAGGCTGCTGCTTTTCGCAAACACCTGGCGGGATGAGATTCAGGACAAGTGGGTCACCTCCGCAGTGTCCTCAGGCTACAAGCTGGAATTCAGAGAACTCCCGTTTTCTGAGATCAAGAATTGCCAAAGATCCAGAAAAAATAAGGCCTCTACTACTGGTCTTGGAACACCTGTTGTCCCAAGGGGTAATCTTGGAGTTAGCCCCAGAGGATCAGGGGTCAGGATTCTATTCAAACCTATTTACGGTTCCAAAACCAAACAGGGATGTCAGACCTATCCTAGATTTAAAGAGTCTGAATCAGTTTCTAAACATTCGCTCCTTCCGCTTTGAGTCTGTTCGTTCAGTTGTTTCCACCCTTTAGGGAGGAGAATTCTTGGCATCAAAGATGCATATCTGCATGTGCCAATATTTCCCGCTCACCAAAGATTTCTAAGGTTTGCGGTGGATCAGCGCCACTTTCAGTTTGTGGCCCTTCCTTTCAGGCTGGCTACAGCACCTTGAGTGTTCACAAAGATACTGGCCCTGGCAAGGCTAAGGGCACGAGGCATAGCAATAACAGCCTACCTGGACGATCTGTTGGTCATAGATCAGTCCGCCGTTTGCTTGGGCCACAATGTGTAGAGCACAGTGGAATTTTTAAAATACCTAGGCTGGGTCCTTAATTTGGAGAAATCTTCCTTGCAGCCTCAAAAAAGGCTAGAGTACATGGGCATGATTATAGACACATCCCTAAGCAAGGTATTCCTTTGCAAGCCGAAGGCAAAAGCCATAGGAGACTTGGTCTGAGTGGTAAAGGCAAAGAGAAGGCTTTCCATCCGTCTTTGCATGAGATTGTTAGGGAAGATGGTAGCCTCATTCAAGGCTGTCCCTTACGCCCAGTTTCACTCAAGACTATTACAGGGCAGGATTCTGTCAGCTTGGAACAAGGATGTTCAGGCCCTGGATCTTCCCATGGTCTTATCTCCAGGGGTTCGCCAGAGCCTCAATTGGTGGTTGTTCCCCCTAAATCTGTCAGAAGGGAAATCCTTCACTTCAGTTACCTGGAAGGTGATAACCACAGATGCCAGCCTTCTAGGCTGGGGGGCAGTGCTAGAAGAAGCATCTGCCCAGGGAAAGTGGTGCGGGGATGAAAAGCTCCTAGCCATCAACATTCTGGAGATTTGGGCATTTCATTTGGCCCTCAAAGTTTTGTCTTGCAGACTGCAAGGCTGGTCTGTTTGGGTTCAGTTTGACAATGCTACGGCCGTAGCCTATATCAATCACCAAGGAAGCACCAGAAGTCTGGATGCCCAAAAAGAGGTGAATCATCTTTTTTTTTATGGAGATACAATAAATTTGGACTGATTCAAGAGCATGTATTGAGATACGGATTGTCCTTTATCCGTGAATCACATCTTGGCCTGGGCAGAAAGGCATATTCCTCGCCTATATGCAGTGGCGTCACTAGGGTTGGTGTCACCTGGTGCGGTAAAATATGGTGTCACCCCCCCCCCCCCCCCAATAACCTTTTCCAAATATTTTTTACCCCACTGTTTGCTCTCTGTTCCTTTCTTCCCCTTTTCTCTCTCTCCCTATCCATCTTTCTTGTTCGTTCTATCCCTTCTTCTTTCTCTCCATTTTTCTTTGTCCCCTCCCCCCACCTCTCTTTCTCCAGGACCAGAATTCACATCTCAGGAGCCTATAGGCACTGGACTCTGAAGCGCCTCCCTCCCCTAAACAGCGTTGCCTGCCCCCTACAACTTTTTTTATACACTGAGAAAACATGAAAAATATACTAACAGAATGCATTTCTTTGAGAACCTGAAAAGACAGCGTGCTGCCTGACATTTTGGAGAACAAAATTTACATTATATACACTACAAAGTATGATGCACCAAACTGTTAATCATATTGCCCCCTAGCAGCCTGCAATGCAGAGTGGCTGGAGTGTCAAATTGCTCCGGCTGCTCTTTGATGTCATGCTGATTTAGTGGGAATTTGCCCTAAAAGGGAAAGAGGGGGTGGAAGGTTGGAGACAGAAGGGGGGAGAGAGAGAGGAGGGTGGGGGTGATAGAGAGGGGGATGAGAGAGAGAAAGGGTGGGGGCGGGACAGAGATGGAGGGGTGGTGAGACAGAGATGGAGGAGGTGGGGGTGAGACAGAGATGGAGGGGGTGTGGTGAGAGATGGATTGGGTGGGGGTGAGACAGAGATGGAGGAGGTGGGGGTGAGACAGAGATGGAGGGGGTGGGGGTGAGACAGAGATGGAGGGGTTGAGACAGATGGTGGGGGTGAGACAGAGATGGTGGGGGTGAGACAGAGATGGTGGGGGTGAGACAGAGATGGTGGGGGTGAGACAGAGATGGAGGGGGTGGTGGTGAGACAGAGGGGGTGGGGGTGAGACAGAGATGGAGGGGGTGGGGGTGAGACAGAGATGGAGGGGGTGGGGGTGAGACAGAGATGGAGGGGGTGGGGGTGAGACAGAGATGGAGGGGGTGGGGGTGAGACAGAGATGGAGGGGGTGGGGTGAGACAGAGATGGAGGGGTGAGACAGAGATGGAGGAGGTAGGGGTGAGACAGAGATGGAGGGGGTGAGACAGAGATGGAGGGGGTGAGACAGAGATGGAGGGGGTGGTGGTGAGACAGAGATGGAGGAGGTAGGGGTGAGACAGAGATGGAGGGGGTGGGGGTGAGACAGAGATGGAGGGGGTGGGGGTGAGACAGAGATGGAGGGGGTGGGGGTGAGACAGAGATGGAGGGGGTGGGGGTGAGACAGAGATGGAGGGGTGGGGGGTGAGACAGAGATGGAGGGGTGGGGGGTGAGACAGAGATGGAGGGGTGGGGGTGAGACAGAGATGGAGGGGTGGGGGTGAGACAGAGATGGAGGGGGTGAGACAGTGATGGAGGGGGTGGGGGTGAGACAGAGATGGAGGGGGTGAGACAGAGATGGAGGGGGTGAGACAGAGATGGAGGAGGTAGGGGTGAGACAGAGATGGAGGGGGTGGTGGTGAGACAGAGATGGAGGAGGTAGGGGTGAGACAGAGATGGAGGGGGTGGGGGTGAGACAGACATGGAGGGGGTGGGGGTGAGACAGAGATGGAGGGGGTGGGGGTGAGACAGAGATGGAGGGGTGGGGGTGAGACAGAGATGGAGGGGGTGAGACAGAGATGGAGGGGGTGAGACAGAGATGGAGGGGGTGGGGGTGAGACAGAGATGGAGGGGTGGGGGTGAGACAGAGATGGAGGGGTGGGGGTGAGACAGAGATGGAGGGGGTGGGTGAGACAGAGATGGAGGGGGTGGGGGTGAGACAGAGATGGAGGGGGTGAGACAGAGATGGAGGAGGTAGGGGTGAGACAGAGATGGAGGGGGTGGGGGTGAGACAGAGATGGAGGAGGTAGGGGTGAGACAGAGATGGAGGGGTGGGGGTGAGACAGAGATGGAGGGGTGGGGGTGAGACAGAGATGGAGGGGGTGAGACAGAGATGGAGGGGGTGGGGGTGAGACAGAGATGGAGGGGGTGAGACAGAGATGGAGGGGGTGGGGGTGAGACAGAGATGGAGGGGGTGAGACAGAGATGGAGGGGGTGGGGGTGAGACAGAGATGGAGGGGTGGGGGTGAGACAGAGATGGAGGGGTGGGGGTGAGACAGAGATGGAGGGGGTGGGTGAGACAGAAATGGAGGAGGTAGGGGTGAGACAGAGATGGAGGGGGTGAGACAGAGATGGAGGGGTGGGGGTGAGACAGAGATGGAGGGGGTGAGACAGAGATGGAGGGGGTGGGGGGTGAGACATTCTTCTCACTTGTGGCACAGTGGATACCCCCCCCCCCCCCCGCACCTGTTCCTATTATGCCTGCCGCGGCCAGCGGTGGGCACCCCCGCAACTGTTGTTACTATTATGCCGCGGCCGGCGGTGGACTCGGTGGACACCCCCCCCCCCCCCCGCACCTGTTTCAATGCCGCGCGGCGCGCCCGACGTCTGGAGACAGAGCGGGGACTGATGTGGATGTGGGCAGCAAGGCAGCAGGTCACGGGTGCAGCAGGTCTCCCGCGCGGAGAAACCAAAAGTACTGTGTGTGATGTGATTGACGTCACATCATCACACAGTGCAGTGTGACAGGCACACAGGATGAGCTCTGCTGAGGCTCACCTCGCCGCTCGCAGGGGAGCGGAGGAAGACACACACGCGGCGGCGCTGGGCATTTAAAAATAAGAAAAAAAAATCTAAAAAAAAAAAAAATTTTTTTAAAAAATCGTCAATGTCGAGATGGTGTCACCCCTCTAGCGGGTGTCACCCGGGTGCGGACCGCACCCCCCGCACCCCCTAGCAACGCCTCTGCCTATATGCGGTCTTCATTCCAGGGGTAGAAAATTGGCAAGCAGATTTTTTAAGCCGCCAGCAACTGAGTCCAGGAGAATGGTCTCTACACCCCGACATGTTTCAAATCATATGTCAGAAATGGGGAACCCCAGATGTGGACCTGTTGGCTTCCAGGTTCAACGCAAAACTGGACAGTTTTGTGTCAAGAACAAGAGATCCCTATACTCAAGGCTCAGATGCCCTGACAATCTCATGGGATCGGTATTCCCCGATTTATGTGTTCCCTCCAGTACCGCTCCTTCCACGATTCCTTCAGAGGGTCAAGAAGGAAGGAAAGATGGCTTGGCCCAGGAGACCCTGGTACGCAGTAAGGATGGCAGTAGGAAGACCTTGGATTCTTCCATTACGCCCAGACCTATTATCACAGGGTCCAATATTCCATCCTGCCTTACAAAGTCTAAATTTGACAGTTTGGCTGTTGAGACCCACATTCTGAAGAAACGTGGGCTCTCAAGACCAGTTTCAACGTTAACGTCGAAAACCAATGACGTCCTTGCGATGTCATTTAGCGCAATGCATGTCGGGTAATTTTCCTGACGGAGCATGCGCAGTACGTTCGGCGCGGGAACGCGCCTAATTTAAATGGTGCCCGCCCCATTTGAATTAGGCGGGCTTGCGCCAAGTGCATTTACATTACACCGCTGCAAGTTTACAGGTAAGAGCTTTGTGAATCAGGCACTTACGCTGTAAACTTGCGGCGGTGTAACGTAAATGGGATATGTTACGCCGCCGCAGCGTAACGTAAATGTCTGTGAATCTGGCCCCAGGTTTCTCTAAGTTGACACAGAAACTGTTTTTTCTTGTAGCCATATCCTCGGCTAGAAGAGTATCGGAATTGGTGGCTCTTTCGTGTAAAGAACTGTATATGATTATTCATGAAGACAGGGTGGTGCTATGGCCTCACCCGAATTTCTTACCTAAGGTGGTTTCAGGTTTTCATCTGAACCAAGATATAGTCCTACCGTCTTTTTTTCCAGATCCGCAGTCTGCGGGGGAAGAGAGTCTACACTCTCTAGATGTTGTAAGAGCGGTAAAGGTTTATCTGCAAGCAGGGCTGCTGTTAGAAATCACGGGGCCCCGTACAGCCTACCTGACAGGGCCCCCCCAAAATATATCAAAACAATATTTTCATAAACGGAATACACTAAAATCATTATTAGCGGACACAAACATAACAGAGAACCTGTGCGAATTGGCCCTTTTTAAAATAGTTTTTAAAAAACTTTTTTTTATATATAATTTTTTAAAGAATGTTCAAATATATTTAAATTAGTGCTGTCAAACGATTAAAATTTTTAATCGCGATTAATCGCATTAATGTCATAGTTAACTCATGATTAATCGCTCTAATTTATGACGAATTTTCCCACAAATATCGCACATTTCTGCAAGTGATTATAATTTATTATCGCTGTTTTCTAGCTGATCTAAAACCATTTTTGACATAAAGGGACACTTTTGGACAATCTACAGTTTTTCAGGCAGAAAGAACAGTTTTTATTATATAAAAGAACATGTAGGACACTGGGCAGACCACTAGGGACAAGGGGGGTGTGTATTTTTTACATACAGTACTGTAATCTATAAGATTACAGTATACTGTATGTAATGTGTTTGTTTACTTTTTTAAATTTGGCGCCGTTCTCCGTCCCCGTGCGTCGTAACGTCGCAGGGAACGGAGCTCGGCGTCACACAGGCACTGTGAATCGAGCGAGGAGGACCCGCCAAGCGAGGAGGACCCGCCAAGCAAGGAGGACCCGCTCGATCACACAGCGGGGTGGCATCGCTGGATCCAGGGACAAGGTGAGTAACTTGTCTGTGAATCCAGCGAAAAGGTAAGCCGCGCCGCGCCGCTGCACACTCTGCATGTCCACCCGAGGGCTCCTGCGTTAATCGCGCGACAAAAATATTGACGGCGTTAACATGGGTTTGCGTTAACGCCGTTAATATCGCGTTTAACGCACAGCCCTAATTAAAATGTATTTTATTTTATAATTTGTTATTTTATACGAGACAGGTAAGCCAGCACTGCCAGGGGGGGGGGGGGGGGCAGCACAGTGACAGGGGGCACAGAGGGGGGATCAAAAGAAGGCAGAACAGGGAGGGGGATCGGTGCAGGGGAAGTAATTCTGTAATTGCCCCTCCATCCGATCACAATGATTCCCTTTGCTGTCAGGGCCCCCCTGTTTGCCTGGGCCCCCTACAGGAGGGCTGGTGGTCCCCCCTATCAGCGGCCTTGTCTGCAAGCTACGGCTTAATACAGCTTACCTGTAAAATCCTTTTCTTGGAAATACATCACTGGACACAGAGCTCCCACCCCTCTTCGGTGTTAACATGGAAAACGTATTGCTTTGCTACAAAACTGAGGTACTCTCTATTTAGGAAGGGTTATATAGGGGAGGAACTCAATTTTAATTGGGTTTGCCAGTGTCCAATCACCTGTGGTGACTACATAACCCATTCAGTAATTAAACCAGATAACGTTTGGATACAGCCACTGTCTTGTCTTTTTCCTGTGTCCAACAAGAAGTTATCTCTTCAGTACTGAACAGGTCTTGTGAGTGTGGTAATTGCTGTGATTATACCTAGCTGGTCTTTGTCAGGTATACAGGAATACCTTTTTATTCCCTACAATTACACCGCCATGGATTTAAATCCCTCAGCGACTGCAAGGTCCCCCTCCTCATGTACAGGCCCGTCTGATGTTTGCCAATGAACAGCTATATAATTCAGAGAAGGATTGGGAGAAAGTGCTGTGGTCAGATGAGAACAAAATTGAGCTCTTTGGCATTCACTCGACTAGCTGGGTTGGAGGAAGAAAAATGCTGAATATGACCCTAAGAACACCATCCTGACAGTCAAGCACGGAGGCTGGGGCTGTTTGTCAGCTAAAGGTACAGACCAATGGACGGGGCCATGTATTGTAAAATCTTGTATGAGAACCTTCTTCCCTCAGCCAGAACACTGAAGATTTCTCATGGATGGGTCTTCCAGCATGACAATGACCCAAAACATACCACCAAGGCAACAAAGAAAGAGAGTTACCGCTCCAGGTGAATTGTGTTAAGATGATCAGTATGGTCTCAGGAAATCGAGGGTGCTGGCAATGCACAAGGCAACAAGTAGAAAGAGGAAATATGGACAGCCGCACTCCAAAAAACCTTGATGGTTGTCTTTATTTTAAAAAAAGGAAGGATGCACTACAAATCACAGCACACGACACAGGGGTAAAACAGCTGACGCGTTTCGCACTATTAACTAGTGCTTAATCATATTTCCTCTTTCTACTTGTTGCCAAGGCAACAAAGGAGTGGCTCAAGATGAAGTACATTAACCACTTGCCTACAGGGCACTTACCCCCCCCCCCCTTCCTGCCCAGGCAATTTTCCAACTTTCAGTGCTGTCTCACTTTGAATGACAATTGCGCGGTCATGCTTCACTGTACCCAAATAATTTTTTTTATCATTTTCTTCACACAAATAGAGCCTTTTTTCTTTCTAAGAAAAAAGACCAAAAGCGTTGATTTCTTTTTCTTTACTATCAGTAAATTTTGTAAATAAGTAATTTTTCTCCTTCACTGATGATGTGGCACTGATGGGCACTGATAAGCTTAACTGGTGGACATTGATGAGGTGGCACTTATGAGCACTGATGAGGCGGCACTGATTAGGTGGCACTGATGAGTAGGCAACTAATATGCCGCACTTATGGGCAATGATAGGTGGCACTGATATGTGGCACTAATGGGCACTGTTAGATGGCACTGATGGGCACTAATTGGGACTGATAGGCGGCACTGGTGGACACTGATAGGTGGCACGGATAGGTGACACTGATGGGCACCGATGGCATTGATGGGAGACACTGATTGGCATTGATGGATAGCAGTAATGGGCATTGATGGGCAGCACCGATAGGCAGCACTGATAGCTGGAACTAACCTGGCATCACTAATGGGCACTGATTGTTGGCACTGGTGGGCACTGATTGCTGGCAATGGTGGGCACTGATTGGTGACGCTGTTGGCACTATAATGTAATAAGGGCACTGATGATCAGTGCCCTGATTACATGTTTTGTTGTCCCCTGTGAGGAGATGCCGCTGATCGGCTCTCCTCACCACACACTCTGTAAGTGTGAGGCGAGGGGCACCGATTACCAGCATCTCAGTGTTTACATGTGACCCGCTGTGATTGCACACAGCCGATCACATGGTTAAAGAGCCACAGATGTGGCTCTTTACAGAGATTGGGGTCACACTGTGCCCTAGCAAGAGCATTGTCAGAAGCCATAAATCAGACCGAGACAGTTCAGTTAAATCACACTTGTTTAATAATAATAAAAAGATAAACAGAGTAAGCGTAGTCAAAACATAGCCAGAGTTCAGGAACCGGATCGGATAGTCAGCCGAGCCAAATGTCAGAGAGCCAGAGATAAACGTAGTAAAACAGCAAGCAGGATCTGGAGCCAGAAGGAACGTCAGCAGGAGAGTCGCTGTGGAGAGATAGGAGCTGGCAATTACCCGACAGCTGAGCGGCCAGCTCAGAGAAGCAAGGGCTGAGCCCTGCCAAGCATATGACGGGGTCTCAGGATGAGAGCCGCACCACCCCGCCATCATTTGACGGTGGGCAGGCAGCAACTGGTTAAGGACATGGAGTGGCCTAGCCAGTCTCCAGACTATAATCTTAAAGAAAATGTATGGAGGGATTTGAAACTTCGAGTTGATCTGTAAATAAGATCTGTAAAGAAGAGTGGACCAAAATCCCTCCTGAGATGTGTTCAAACCTGGTAACCAAATACAAGAAACGCCTTACCTCTGTGCTTGCCAAAAAGGGATTGTCCACCAAGTACTAAGTCATGTTTTGCTTGGGGATCGATAAAATACTTATTTTACTGACTGAACTGCAACTCACTTTATAACATTTGTATCATGTGTGTTTTGTGGATTTTTGGTAGATTTTGGTTGAGATTTGAAGGCTTTAAGGCAGCCCATAGATGAGTTTTTTTTTTTCATTTAACCATCGTGTTGAACATAAAAATAAAATTCCCCTATCGCATTGCTTACTCCAGTGTCCGAGATGCTTGCTGGCCAGGCTTGTGCAAAGGTCAACTGACATCCCCCCACCACTTTACACCTTCAAAATGTTCAATAGGACCTGTCTACAGGTTTGTGGAATTAGAGGCCCAAGGATTGTGACAGTTTGGGGTCCAGGCATTTTCTTCTGGATTAAAGGAGTACTTTTACCACCACTGATGTCCTTTATTAAAGCGGAGGTTCACCCATAGCGAACACTTTTTCCCCTTAGATTCCTGCTCGTTTTGTCTAGGGGAATCGGCTATTTGTTTTAAAATATGTGCAGTACTTACCCGTTTACGAGATGCATCTTCTCCGTCGCTTCCGGGTATGGGCTGCGGGACTGGGCGTTCCTTCTTGATTGACAGTCTTCCGAGAGGCTTCCGACGGTCGCATCCATCGCGTCACGATTTTCCGAAAAGAAGCCGAACGTCGGTGCGCAGGCGCAGTATAGAGCCGCACCGACGTTCGGCTTCTTTCGGCTACGAGTGACGCGATGGATGCGACCGTCGGAAGCCTCTCGGAAGACTGTCAATCAAGAAGGAACGCCCGCTCCCGAAGACCCATACCCGGAAGCGACGGAGAAGATGCATCTCGAAAACGGGTAAGTACGGATCATATTTTAAAACAAATAGCCGATTCCCCTAGGGAAAACGAGCAGGAATCTAAGGGGAAAAGAGAAAAAAAAACCGAATTGGGTGAACTCCCGCTTTAAGATGTATAAGGTTTAGGGTTAGAGTTAGGGGCACCAGAGATGTTCACCATTCATAGGCTTGAGCACCAAACATTTGTTTAAGTTGCTGTTCTATGGACTAACATTACAGATTAAGAATTCTCTGCATGGTCACAGACAGGATGCTCATGTGGAAAATAAGATGGACAATGTCAACTAACCCATCAACTTGATAATGTACAGCTGAAGACATTATTTCCAAGCTTTACTGGACATAACGGATTTATCCTGCTTAGGGCCTTAGAGAACAGAAGCTACATATTGGCAGCACCGAAGCTTAGTGATTAGCACCTCTGCTCTGGGGTTCTTGGTTCAAATCCTAAAAAAGGACACTACTTGCATGGAGTTTGCATGTTCTCCCTGTGCTTGTGTGGACTTCTGGGTACTCCGGTTTCCTCCCACACTTCAAAGACATGCCTCACCTCCTAAGTGCTTTGAGCAGGCAAAACTGATTTACCCTACTCAGCAAGGGTGGGCCTCAGAGAACAAAGGCTATATATGGGCAGTACAGAGGCTTAATGGTTAGCACTTCTGCCTTGCAGCACTGGGGTTCTTGGTTCAAATTGAGACCAGGATACTACCTGCATTGAGTTTGCATGCTCTCCCTGTGCTTGTGTTGGTTTCCTCCAAAGACATGCTTTGCATTGGTGGTGAGCATAGCTGCCTGGGTTCAATTCCTAGCCAATGCAATCATCCAGATGTCGACCACGCCTACTAAGTGCTTTGAGTCCCCAGGGAGAAAAGTGCTATAGAAATTAAATGTTGAGAATGTAGTAGCAGTGGAATAAATTTAGACCAAGTCTAATGAAGCAAATGTGTTGTATGTAGTTTGCTAAACACTTTTGAATAAATATATTTTATACACAATGATATGATTATATTGTATACCCATTGTCACCCAGTAGTAGTAAGCTTGGCTCTTTTTTAAGTATTTTCTAGGCTATCCTTAGCAGCTTGGCTGAAAAAACCCCCCCACAATTTACTATATACCGTATTTATCGGGGTATTGCACGCTCCGGCGTATAGCGCGCACCCCTAAAGTGGACCCGCATTCCTGTGGAAAAAAGATTTTTGTACTTACAGTTTTGGTGTCTTGCGCGGCGGCCTCGTCGTGTCCGGCGTCCGTCTGCGGCTTCGGGTGTCCTCTTCGTTGGGTCCGGCGTCCTTCTGCGGCGTCCTCCCTGCTTGTTTCCCGCTTTCCCGCGCCGAGTTTGAATACTGCGTCAGCATATACCGAGCGCAGTACACTCGTGTATAGTCGGGCAGGCTCGGCTACTCTCGCGCTCACGTCCTGTACGTCTAGGACGCGAGCGCGAGAGGAGCTGAGACTGCCCGACTATACACGAGTGTACTGCGCTCGGTATATGCCGGCGCAGTATTCAAACTCGGCGCGGGTATCGGCGTATACCGCGCACCCACGATTTTGCCCTGATTTTCAGGGCAAAAAAGTGCGCGGTATACGCTGATGATAAATACGGTAGCTCTTTTGCTGGCCAAGACCTATTATTACAGGTGCTAGTGCTACTCTGTGTCCTGTCCTACCTTTTCATCAATCTTGGGATCAAGCAGGACAGGAGGGAGGACCCTCTAATCAGTTTGGCCTCTACCAGTTCCGTGACAATTGTACAGTGAGGCATTACATGATACTGGTTGTGGTTAAAGCGGTATAGTAAAGTCTGCTTTGTGATTTTTACTTACAGGTATGCCTATAATAAGGCTTACCTGTAGGTAAAATGAATATCTCCTAAACGTGCAGCATTTAGGAGATATTCACCCTGGATGCAGCCATTGACATTACCGGCGCATGCACTCTGAAGGTCCAGCATACCATGACAGAACTTCAGAGCACCATGCCATAACCGAGGGCTCCCACACACATAAACGGGAGTGACATCATAGCGGCTCCGGTTACTCACACAGCCAGAGTCCACGAACCCAGAAGGAAGACCGGGGGCAGATGGAAGCCCTTAGCGGTGACGCTGGAGGGTTTTGTGTTAAGGTAAGTATTTCATAATGTGCTAGTATGCGATGCATACATTATGATATTATTTTGCAGAGAAAGTTTTTTTTTCTTTTGCAGCGGTTTACTACCGCTGCAAACTGATAAGAGGCATGGAGGAGCTCAGCTATGAGGAAAGATTAGAGGAACTAAATCTATTCACTCTTGAGAAGAGGAGAATTAGGGGGGATATGATCAACATGTACAAATATATAAGAGGTCCATACAGTGGACTTGGTGTTGAGTTATTCACTTTACGGTCAACACTGAGGACAAGGGGGCACTCTTTACGTCTAGAGGAAAAGAGATTTCACCTCCAAATACGGAAAGGTTTTTTCACAGTAAGAGCTGTGAAAATGTGGAACAGACTCCCTCCAGAGGTGGTTCTGGCCAGCTCAGTAGATTGCTTTATGAAAGGCCTGGATTCTTTCCTAAATGTACAGAATATAACTGAGTACTAAGATTTGTAGGTAAAGTTGATCCAGGGTAAATCCGATTGCCTCTCGGGGGATCAGGAAGGAATTTTTTCCCCTGCTGTAGCAAATTGGATCATGCTCTGCTGGGGTTTTTTGCCTTCCTCTGCATCAACTGTGGGTATGGAGTTGGGTGTATAGGATTGTACTGTGTTTTTTATTTTGTTTTTTTATTTTTTGTGGTTGAACTGGATGGACTTGTGTCTTTTTTCAACCTGACTAACTATGTAACTATGTAACTACCGCTTTAAGCCGATAAGGTGTTCTATAAGAACAGAAATGTATGTTTCTTGTAATTGTTGATGTGTGGCTTGTGTACATTCCTAATAAGTTAACATGTAAGATGTTTTAGGAGATCAACACTGGGGTTTAAAAAACTCTTCTTAATGAATTTATCTAATCCTAGACACGTGATTTGAGCATTGTTTTCTCTAATTTGCAATTTTTACATTTTTTTTGTAACTTTTAAAACCCTTCACCATGAGCAGAGGTTTGTTGATTTTCTTTATTATCCTCTTGACCACTGGGCACTTAAACCCCCTTCCTAACCAGATCAATTTCCAGCTTTCGGTGCTCTCACATTTTGAATGACAATTACTCAGTTATACAACATTGTACCCAAATGAAATTTTTGTCCTTTTTTTCACACAAATAGAGCTTTATTTTGATGGTATTTAATCACCTCTGCGCTTTTTTTTTTGCACTATAAAAGAAAAAAGACTGAGGCCGCATACACACGGTCAGTCCAAACCGATGAAAACGGACTGAAGGACCTTTTCATCGGTCCAAACCGATCATGTGTGGGCCCCATCGGTCAGTTATCCTTCGGTCAAAAATGTTAGAACTTGCTTTAAAATTGAACCGATGGACGCCTAATAGGTCAAAACCGATGGTTAGTTAGCAAAAGCATTGGTTAAAAACCCATGCATGCTCAGAATCAAGTCGACGCATGCTTGGAAGCATTGAACCTCATTTTTCTCAGCACGTCGTTGTGTTTTACCGGGTTCTGACACGATCATTTTTTTAACTGATGGTGTGTAGGCACATCAGACCATCAGTCAGCTTCATTGGTTAACCGATGAAACGGTCCTTTGGATGACGGACTGATCGTGTGTACGCGGCCTCAAAGTTCTGTAAAAAAAATAATTCTCGTTTCTGTTATTCATAAATTTTGGCCAAAATGTATACTGCTACATATCTTTGGTAAAAATAAGTACAAATCGGTGGATATTATTTGGTCTTTGTGAAAGTTATAGCGTCCACAAGCTATGGTGCCAATATCTGAAAATTGATCACACCTGAAGTACTGACAGCCTATCTCATTTCTTGAGACCCTAACATGCCAGAAAAGTACAAATACCCCCCAAATGACCCCTTTTGGGAAAGAAGACATTCTAAGGTATTTAGAAAAAGGCATGGTGAGTTTTTTAAAGTTGTAATTTTCTTTCCACAATTCTTTGCAAAATCAAGATTTTTTTTTCACAACATTTTCATATTAGCAGGTTATTTCTCACACACAGCATATGCATACTACAAATTACACCCCAAAACACATTCTGCTATTCCTCCCGAGTATGGCGATACCACATGTATGAGACTTTTACACAGCGTGGCCACATACAGAGGCCCAACATGCATGGAGCACCATCAGGCGTTCTGGAGCACCCAGGCCAATTCTGACATTTCTCTCCTACATGTAAAAATCATCATTTATTTGCTAGAAAATTACATAGAACCCCAAAACATTATATATGCTTTTTTAGCAAAGACCTTAGAGAATACAATGGCGGCCATTACAACTTTTTATCTCGCACTGTATTGGCGCAGTGCGAACGGAAGAGAAAGATATTTTAAGGTTTTTCTGTGTCGAAAAGGTTGAGAAAGACTGATCTAGAAGGACTCAGCATACACATCAATGCGAGGGTGGTAAAGTGAATATCCTGCAGGGTAATGGAGAGGGGGTTCAGGTGTACATTTTTCCTTTCCCATCATGGATGCAGCATAGGTTTCCTTACCAATCCTCCTAGAAATTCGATAATCCAGTTTATAAGAAGTACAAGAACACAGACTGTTTACATCAATACATTTATTTACATGGATATGAAGAGCACATGGCTATGTACAATGAGATGGTGTGAATTACTGTACAACCAGACAGTGCACCAGTATTTACATAGGAGCGCCGCGTTCTATGTACACCAATACTCTACACATACAGTAACTGACATTCATCATTCTGCAGCGCTATCCCGGGTATATTCAGGAACTTGGGTAAAGGAAGAGGTATTGCCCTTACCGACGAGAAAAACTTGAGATGGGCCGCTACTTCTCCTTTACACCAAGGTTTGAACTTGGCTCTCCTACTGCGGATCGCTAACTTCTGTCCCCGAGGAGGGAAGCTGGATATCTGTACAGTCCGTATATTCAACTTCTTTTGCTAGTAAAATAAAAGACAACCTTCACAGCTCTGTCAGGACAACGTATAATTGAGACCCTTCAATGGTACAGTGGTTGGCAATATATTTATGTACATTTGTGCAAATATGTTCCTTTTACAATCCTACTCCCCGCTAAACTACCATCCACCACCTCCTTTAAGGAGCCTTCTACTGGGAGAATTACAGAGGATGCCATTGCTGACCTCCTGACCCAGGAGGACAAGTGCGCAGACCAGGAGATGGAGAAGAAGCAGAGCTCCTAATCTACATCATAGGTGTGCACAGGGGGTGTGCCAGGCGGGCACACCCTAATCACCCTGTGTGGTGCATATCCCCCCCCCCCCTGTTTAGACCCCTGATATTTCACCAAATTTTAAAAAAATCTCCTTTTTTCTTTGCTCTCCAAAAAAATTGTAAAAAAAAAATGTAAGTAAAAAAAAAAAAAAAAATTAAATAATAAAAATGAAAACGACTGACACCAATCTCTACCCTTATGACACCATCCACTGCTCTACTGACACCGTCAGTATATATATACACATGCACACACATATGTGTTTGAGCTTTGGGGTGCACACCTTAATGCAATAGGCTGTGATCTACATACTTGTCAGTGACTTAGAAGGTGCTGAATCCGTTGGATCACAATGACAGCCAGGGAACTAGTATTTCCAGAGTGAGAGGTTAGCAATGGCAGCCTCCATATTTCTCACTACAGGTTTCCTGAAAGTGAACCTGTACTTTGGTAAACCAGCATTATTATATTATAACAAGTACTGTAATATGCCTGTAAATACTTTAAAGCTGAACTCCAGACATACTGCGAAATACAGTTGATTTACTTGGCAAAGGATTTGTATTCCAACTACCTACTCAGCCCTGTTAAAGCGGAGTTCCACCCTAAAAATGAACTTTCTATTAACAGCTAGCCTTTAATGTAAAAAAATTAATAAATTCATTTTTTTTTTTACTCACTTCTATCTGGCTGTTACTAGGCATATTTCATAATCTGCCTAGTTCCTGGTCCTAGGTGGTTCAACTTCCTGTCCTAAGACCCCATTGCCTCCTGGGAAATGATGACACTCATTTCCCAGGAGTCTCTGGGCATTACGGTGCCTAAAAATCGCCCAGCATGCACCTCTCCCTGAAAACCAGGAAGAAAAAGGAACTGGGCTTCACATGCCCACACATATGATGGATACGACCACAACATGAGCTGGAGGATATAAGGCAATGATTTCTGGAACGATTGGGGAGCTATTAATATGTTTTAGGGACTATTTAACCACTTGCCGACGTCCTCATGTAAATATACGTCAGCAGAATGGCACGGACAGGCACATGCACGTACCCGTACGTCCTCTGCTTGACGTGGGTCGGGGGTCCGATCGGGACCCCCCCCCCCCCCGGTACATGCGGAGGTCGGTAAGCCTCGGGGAGCGATCCGGGACAATGGCGTGGCTATTCGTTTATAGCCGCTCCGTCGCGATCGCTCCCCGGAACTGAAGAACGGGGAGAGCCGTGTGTAAACACGGCTTCCCCGTGCTTCACTATGGCGGCTGCATCGATCAAGTGATCCCTTTTATTAGGGAGACTCGATCGATGATGTCAGTCCTACAGCCACACCCCCCATAAGTTGTAAACACACACCAAGTGAACACTAAATGTTACAGCGCCCCCTGTGTTTAACTCCCAAACTGCAACTGTAATTTTCACAATAAAGAATGCAATTTAAATGCATTTTTTTGCTGTGAAAATGACAATGGTCCCAAAAATGTGTCAAAATTGTCCGAAGTGTCCGCCATAATGTCGCAGTCACGAAAAAAATCGCTGATCGCCGCCATAAGTAGTAAAAAAAAACAAAAACAATAAAACTATCCCCTATTTTGTAAACGCTATAAATTTTGCGCAAACCAACCGATAAACGCTTATTGCGATTTTTTTTTTTTTTACCAAAAATAGGTAGAAGAATACGTATCGGCCTAAACTGAGGAAAAAAAAATTGTTATATATGTTTTTGGGGGATATTTATTATAGCAAAAAGTAAAAAATATTGCATTTTTTTCAAAATTGTCGCTCTATTTTTGTTTATAGCGCAAAAACTAAAAACCGCAGATGTGATCAAATACCACCAAAAGAAAGCTCTATTCGTGGGGGAAAAAAGGACGCCAATTTTGTTTGGGGGCCACGTCGCACGACCGCGCAGTTGTCTGTTAAAGCGACGCAGTCCCGAACTGTAAAAACACCTTGGGTCTTTAGGCAGCATATTGGTCCGGGGCTTAAGTGGTTAATGTGATTAATTTTAGCTTGCAAAAAAATAATGCCCGGAACCCCGCTTTAAGTAGTACAGCCTTGTCTGGCAAGTAAGGAGACATATTTCTGTACTGCAGATTACTAACACATACAGGTCTTGTCCCCCCCCCAGCCTGTGATTGGACAGTAAAAGGCAAAATCAGCAGACTGATAAGGTCACCTCTGTCTCTTTTCTCTCTCCTCCTATTAGCCCGCCCCTTGTTATCACATGAATACAGCAGTACAACTGATTGGCTCAATGTGTTGCCTCTACCTCTCCCATTCTGAGCTCTGCTGTACTGGCTTTCACTGCCTGCATTAACAGTTACATTTAATAATGCAATAAAGAATACAAAGCTTCATTAATTTGCATCTTTCTGGAGTTCAGCTTTACATTCCTGTTAATGAAGATCCTAATCGAATTCTCATATTGTGAAGTTACTGACAACCCCCCGCCACCCAATTACAGTGCAATGCAGGTGCCTTAGCAACTTAGGCCTCGTACACACGGACGGATTGTCCGATGAAAACGGCCTGCCGGACCGTTTTCATCGGACATGTCCGCTCGGAGATTTCTGTCTGATGGTTGTACACACCATCAAACAGAAATCCGCGCGGACACGATACGCGGTGACGTGGCGACGTGCGCGGCCCTGGAAGCTCAATGCTTCCACGCAGACATGTTCGGTCATGTGTACGGGGCCTAACTGATAGGCACTCACATTATATTTAGGAATGTGTTGGGAATTGGGTGAGCTTTGGACCTGAAAGTCAATATTTCGGGCCTTCTAAGGTGAATCAAAGCTCTGGTTACACAAACGGAGGCAGCTGATGGTTCCTGTTATAATACGATAATGTTGGTTACTTTAAAGCAGAACTCCAGACAACTTTTATTTTTAACACTTTGGATAGAGTTGGAATATTTGTCAGGTTTCTATCACTGCCTTCAACCCAGCTGGGAGAGTTTCCCTGCAGCAGACACACAGCAAGGAAGTCAATAGAAATCTCTGCAAAGTAATCTGACCTTTGACAAGTATCCCCGAATTCCACTCAGTTCCTGTACCTGTGACAACGAACATTTTCATTTCCATTCACTACCTTTCCTGGGAACAAAGGTCACCGGGAAGTAAAGTGAGAGTGATAAAGGTTCTGATCATCCCCCACTCTATCCAAAACTAAAAAAAAAATTTGTTTGGATGATGTTTTAATCACTTTTATACATGCAGCAAAGTGCTGTCAAATCTTCTTTTATGTCTGTTTCTACTGTACTGCTGAAAGCTCTGAGGTGATTGGCTGCTGGAGGTCAGGTGGACATCGCCACTCTCTGCAGTAATCGATAGCTAGTCCTATGTCTTGCTGGTCACTAATGAGGTTTAGCTGCTGCTATCTGTATACAAGATAATAGATTCTTTATTCTACTCATGTGCCATCACTATACACGCCCACATGTGTGATGTCAATATCATGTGACCTGGCTAGCTCCAAGAACAAGTAACTGTTCTCTCCAGCATAAAAGACACAACTAAGCATGTGCAGGTTGGCTACCCTTCCTGTGTTAGCTGGCCTTCCCCAGATAGACCGTGCAGGGAGGGGAGGATCTATACATACAGGATCAAAGGGCCAGATTCACAAAAGAGATACGACGGCGTATCTCCTGATACGCCGTCGTATCTCTGATATACAATTGTCGTATCTATGCGCCTGATTCATAGAATCAGTTACGCATAGATAGCCCTAAGATCCAACAGGTGTAATTGACTTACACCGTCGGATCTTGGGCTGCAATTCTAGGCCGGCCGCTAGGTGGCGATTCCATAGCGGTCGGCGTAGAATATGCAAATGACTAGTTACGCCGATTCACAAACGTCCGCTTTGCCCGTCGCTCTAAATTTACGTTGTTTCCGTAGAGATACGCGGCGTAAAACTAAGGGTGCCCTCTAGGTGGCCTAGCCAATGTTAAGTATGGCCGTCGTTCCCGCGTCAAAATTTTTAATTTCACGTCGTTTGCGTAAGTCATCCGTGAATGGCGCTGGACGCCATTTACGTTAACGTCAAAACCGATGACGTCCTTGCGACATCATTTAGCACAATGCACGTCGGGTAATTTTACGGACGGAGCATGCGCGGGAACGCGCCTAATTTAAATGGTGCCCGCCCCATTTAAATTAGGCGGGCTTGCGCCGAGCGGATTTACGTTACACCGCCGCAAGTTTACAGGTAAGTGCTTTGTGAATCAGGCACTTACGCTGTAAACTTGCGGCGGTGTAACGTAAATGGGATACGTTACGCCGCCACAGCGTAACGTATTTGTATGTGAATCTGGCCCAAAGAGCCTTTTTACACAATGCAGAGGATAAATCCCTTACGTTCCACAGTGAGTATAATGCCTCGTACACACGGTCTGACTTTTTGACCGTGCAAAAGTCTGCCGTGAGCCGGTCAGAAGTCCGACAAGAACATAATCTTTATCTAAGGTCCGTCGGACTTCCGACCAAAAAAGTCAGATGAAGGCTACACACGGTCGCACTTTCCAAGAAAAAAAAAGCCCGTCTGACTTTTTTTCTCGGAAAGTCCGGCCATGTGTACGAGGCATTACAAGCATGCTGTGCTGCATATACAGACTGGGGTAGATTCAAGAAGCAATTGCGCCTGTGTAACCATAGGTTACACAGCGCAATTGCTTACTTGCCCCGGCGTAACGAGTGCTCCTGATTCAGGAACCTTGTTACGCCGACTGCAGCCTAAGATCTGCGCGGCATAAGGCTCTTATGCCCGCATATCTTAGGCTGCATTCTTGCGGTGGCCGCTAGGTGGCGTTCCCATTGTGCTCAGTGTATAGTATGCAAATTGCATACTAACACCGATTCACAACGTTGCGCGAGCCCTGCGTACGCAATTTACGTCGTTTACGTATTAGCAGGGGCAGCCCATGTTACGTATACCCGTCGTTCCCGCGTCGCGAAATTTGAATTTTACGTAGTTTGCGTAAGTGAATCGTGAATGGCGCTGGACGCCATTCATGTTCACTTTGAAGCAAATGACGTCCTTGCGACGTCATTTGCCGCAATGCACGTCGGGAAAAGTTTCCCGACGGAGCATGCGCTCTACGATCAGCGCGGGAACGCGCCTAATTTAAATGATTCCCGCCCCCTACGGGATCATTTAAATTGCGTGCTCTTGCGCCGGGCATTTTGCCGGCGCGCCCGCGCAATTTACGGAGCTTCTGCTCCGTGAATCAAGGGCAGCGGAGCAAATTTGCGGGGGCGCAGGGCAAAAACGTTGCCCTGCGCCTCCGTAAATAATGCGCAATTCTACCTGAATCCGGGCCACTGATTTTACTGTTGTGGGTTTAGTAACACTTTAAACTTCCATGTGATATTTGGCTGGCATGGTGATGAACATCACAATATCCCATAATCTCTGCCTTTATCTGTATACCAGTTTAATTGCGGTAAGTTGAAAATGACTATTGTACTGTATAAGGGAATTTAAAGTGAAATTACATTTTATAAATAAATTCTACTTTACAACCCAGCGTAGAACAAGTGTCATCTGTACACTTGTCATTTCTTTTATAGTCACTAGATGGCGCCCAATCCATTTTTCTAACTTCATGCACATAAAGACCAGATGTAGTACTGTAGTCTGTTGGGGTCACAGATACGGTATGTTATTTTATATCCTCTTCATGGCCGTTAGAAATTGTGTTTTACATGTATGGCCATTGCTAACAAGTGGTCAGTCTTGGTACTAAGCAATTAAAAAAAAAATCTCTGGTACAGCCCAGCTCTATATAACGTAGGACGGCTTTGATCCTGTATTGGGAGAATGTATTTTTGACAGCTGTCAGGAGTATAGTTGGGATACAGAGATTCTACAGCTTTGTATCATATTTGGCATTCAGTAAGGGGTATGGCAGTTTGAGTAGTCTATGGGTACCCAGGCATTGTGGAACTACAAGTCCCAGGATGACCTGATCCTTTTTCTTTCACAGTAGCTAGGCAGTCGGATTTACTGTGCCTATCATTTTTACACTCCACCTTAAATTCATTTCCACATTTAAAAAGTCACCAACTCTTCAAAAATGAGTTTAGTCCTCAAAAATAATGGTCAGTCGAGAGGAATGCCAAGTGCTGTCTCTGGGGTCTGCAGCGGCTTGCCTAGACCCCGCAGCACCCACAAGCACCTCCCTCTCCACCTAAGCGTTTTCAATTTGATTGGATGATCTCCAATCAGGTATGTTCAATTGCAAGCCCCGCTTTCAGTAGCCATTTACTCTGACAAGGGGTGGGCAGGAGGGACAGCTGCCCTGGGCGCAATGGTTTATTGCAGGGATGGGGACGTTCCGACTCTAACTCTAAGGGAATGGGGGGGGGGGGGTGCAGTTTGGCATCTTTATCCTGGGTGCTGGATAACCTTGTCCCGGCACTGGACATTATAGTACTATGTACAATGAGACATTGCACTTGTCCAGGGCTAACCTCCAGTCTTACATCAGACCCCCGAAGTGGCCAAACAGTGGCCAAACATTTACTCTATGACATTATCAGGGCCGGGACAAGAGGTGGGCAGGAGGGACAGCTGCCCTGGGCGCAATGGTTTATTGCAGGGATGGGGACGTTCTGACTCTAACTCTAAGGGAATGGGGGGGGGGGGGTGCAGTTTGGCATCTTTGTCCTGGGTGCTGGATAACCTTGTCCCGGCACTGGACATTATAGTACTATGTACAATGAGACATTGCACTTGTCCAGGGCTAACCTCCAGTCTTACATCAGATCCCCGAAGTGGCCAAACATCCAGATTTATAATAAAAAATGTAAAATATTGGTCAGGGCTAACCCACATATAATTATCCTTAAATGAATACATACAGTGCAGCCATTTTTTTTCTGGAATTTGATAAGATTCAGCATGCACTGCTACAAATATAAGCCCCCATGATGGAAGCCACTGAAAAGTGCTATTTTGTTTTGCTCAAAGAAGTCTCTGAGATGCATTGCTTTGGGCGTGTTTATCCCTTAGATGTCCTTCTGTTACAGAGTTTCATTCTCCACCTCCATCCAGGTGCTGTGTTATAATTCGCTGGAGCGTACCGAAGGCTCCAGTTTGTGTGACAACGCGGTCAGGACTTTGTCAAATTTGTCAAATCTTTCGGATTGGCTGCCCGCTGCTCCTCGGCTGCCCCACAGCATTCGCATTTGGAACTCCGTGCTGGAGACCTCCTGAAGATCCGATCTGGGGTGGAAACCTGTTCAAGGGTGGAAAACACACAGTCAGGAAAGAGTCTACACCAGAAATGACAAATATATACTACAAAATGTTGTTTTGTGTGAGGAATGATTAGAATCTCAGTTAGGTCCAGATTCTGAAAGGACTTACGACGGCGCAGCGCCATGTACGCCGTCGTATGTCCTAATCCGAGCCGTCGTATCTATGCGTCTGATTCTTAGAATCAGTTACGCATAGATATCCATTAGATCCGACAGGCGTAAGTCTCTTACGCCGTCGGATCGTAACTGCATTTTTCCGCTGGCCGCTAGGGGCGTGTACGCTGATTTACACGTCGAAATATGTAAATCAGCTAGATACGCGAATTCACGAACGTACGCCCGGCCGACGCAGTAAAGTTACAACATTTACGTTAGGCTTTTCCCGGCGTTTAGTTGCCCCTGCTATATGAGGCATAAGTGCGGCGTAACAATGTTAAGTATGGCCGTCGTTCCCGCGTCGAAATTTGAAAAAGTTACGTCGTTTGCGTAAGTCGTCCGTGAATGGGGCTGGACGTCATTTACGTTCACGTCGAAACCAATGACGTCCTTGCGGCGTACTTTGGAGCAATGCACACTGGGAAATTCCACGGACGGCGCATGCGCCGTTCGGGAAAAACGTCAATCACGGCGGGTCACAGTAGATTTACATAAAACACGCCCCCCCTGATCCAAATTTGAATCAGGCGGGCTTACGCCGGCCGATTTACGCTGCGCCGCCGCAACTTACGGAGCAAGTGCTTTGAGAATACAGCACTTGCCCGTCTAAGTTGCGGAGGCGTAACGTAAATCGGATAAGATACGCCATTCTATGGGAATCTGGGCCTTAGATTTTACTTGTTGGAGAGATATCTGCCCACTTCCTGTTCTGGTGACACCCTGCAACTGGGACAGGCATTGATGGAAACTTTCTGCAGCAAGAACACTAGTAGATCTGGGAACAGAGATGTATTATGGCCTAGGCCGACAAGGCCCAGGCCTAGGGCGGCACTTTGCGGGGGGCGGCAAAAAAGCTGTCCCCCTGTGCTGATCCCACCCTGTCCCCCTGTGCTCATCCCACCCTGTCCTCATCCCACCCTGTCCCCCTGTCCTCATCCCACCCTGTCCCCCTGTCCTCATCCCACCCTGTCCCCCTGTGCTCATCCCACCCTGTCCCTCTGTCATCATCCCACTGCGTCCCTCTGTCCTCATCCCATGAAAATGACAGGACGGGTCTTAAAAAGCAAGGGGTGCGTCATATATAAAGTAGGGGGTGCGCGAGTTTCACCAGGCCTAGGGCAGCACAAAACCTAAATACACCCCTGTCTGGGAAGGGATTGACATCTGAGGGATTTTTTATGGCTTCTATAAACCATTATTGTACCAGTCAAAGCTGGATTTGTGCATTCATCCTGTCCTGCCAGGGATGGAAGGTTATTTAATACACGGCGGCCATGCATGATGTCATAGCTGATTATACAGGCATGAGTCAGCCTGTTGAGCAGCCTTGATAAATGGTGACTTTATGCATGTATGTGTCACAGCAGCCAGCATGATAATCATCAATAATTAATGAGAACTGCAGAGATGCATTAGCTTAATGGGTACCTTAAGGCTTATCAAGCAAAGCCCCAGACGCAGAAGAAAGGAGAAATGTTCAGATACCTATATAATGTGTTTAAGGAACAGAATATTTTTACTACATATAAATAGTTGTATAGTTAGGGCAGCTGGATGGTGGTGCTTGGTGGGGTTAAATGCATACTATTGGATGTAAATGAAAGACTTAAAGAGGAAGTAAACCCTTTAGAAAGGGCATGTTTGCGCCTTTTCTAAAGTGCGCGTGCGCCGATAACGTCGGCGCAAACGTATATGGTAAATATCTCCTAAACCGTGCAGGTTTAGGTGATATTTCCAGTACGGCATAACAGACCATTTCCCCTACAGGTAAGCCTATAATAAGGCTTACCTGTAGGGGAAATGGTCTGTTATGCCGCGTACACACGATCATTTTTCGGCATGAAAAAAAACGACGTTTTTAAAAACGTCATTTAAAATGATCGTGTGTGGGCTACACATCATTTTTCGGCTTCTGAAAAACGACAAAAAAAAAATTCGAGCATGCTGCATTTTTTAACAACGTTTTAAAAAATGTTTGTTTTACGGGTAGTAAAAAATGATTGTGTGTGGGCTAAAACGACGTTTTAAACCCGCGCATGCTCAGAAGCAAGTTATGAGACGGGAGCGCTCGTTCTGGTAAAACTACCGTTCATAATGGAGTAAGCAGATTCATCACGCTGTAACAGACAAAAAAGCGCGAATCGTCTTTTACTAACACGGAATCGGCTAAAGCAGCCCCAAGGCGAATAGAACTTCCCCTTTAGAGTGCCGTCGTACATGTTGTACGTCACCGCGCTTTGTTCATAATTTTTTTAAAACGATGGTGTGTGGGCAACGTCGTTTTTAATGATGAAGTTGGAAAAACGTTGTTTTTTGGACATGCTGAAAAACAAAAAAAAATTTCATGCCGAAAAATGATCGTGTGTACGCGGCATAAGGGTTTACAACCACTTTAAACCTCCAAGGCCTCATTCTAAAAATATAAACTGTTCTAATGATCAGGTTCTTCCGATCCCGGGTCACCTGAACGCTGCGATAGCCTCTGATTGGCTATTACAGTGATCAGTCACTGTGAAGCCTCCCACCCGTGTTTTCTCTCTCTGGGAATGGAGGAGAGAGATACATAGTATCTCTCTCTCTGTCCTTGCAGAGAGAGAAAAAAAAGTACCTAGATCAAGGTTTGATCTAGGTCAGTACCAGGGTTAGTGTTTTTGGGACAGGGTCAATTTTTTTTTAACTTAGGCCCTGTACACACACCCGGGAACCCCGTCAGGAAAAAACTTTGGTTTTCCTGATGGGATTCCTGGCAAGCTTGTCTTTTGCAAAGCCGTGCATACAGACGGCCATTCAAAAGAAACGCCATACTTTTGAATGGTAAGAACGCAGTGATGTCATCGACTACGACGAGCCGTCGCTCGTCACATTCAATACCGTCGCCGCCATCTTGCTACACCCCACACTAAACTTGTATGCTACCGCGCATGTGTCGAACTCTTATCGAGCATGCACGGGTTTACCCGGGACAGGTAAGCATACAGACGACCATTTTTTTCGGCAGGAAACACTCTGCCGGGAAACCCGACGGGAAAATAGAGAGTAGGGTCCTCTATTTTCTCGTCGGGATTCTCGGCTGTTTTTCTGACGGGAAAACTGCTAGGGAGCATACACACGATCAGAATTCCCGGCCAAATGCTCTCCTGGCAGTTATCCTGCTGGGAAAACCGGTCGTGTGTACAAGGTTTTAGTATTGGTGTCAGTTGGTGTCAGTGTCTGTGTGTTTTCGGTAAGATAAAAAAAAATGCAAAATGTGCACTATTGTTTCTGGGCTGAACTACTGAACTTCTAACATTTTATGGCCAGCTTAAGACTCTGATTGGTGGATGAGACTACACCTGTCTGTGCATAGGTAGACACCCAAGACTTTCTGTTCACTGCTGGTCTTATCTACAGTAGCCAATCCATGCCAATGGATATCACAGAGATAAGCTCTGTGGGAGGGTACTTTCAAATATTTAGGAGAAGAGGAGATAACAGGAACAGTAGGCAGTTCTATCTTCCATCATGGCCATTTGATATCTACAGTAAGTAGATATACCTTGGCCTACAAATGGTATCTTGTGTGGATTCTAATATGTTGCATAACCCACTGGCTCTCTTATATATCTTGGGAACTCCAGCAGTAAAATATGTCTTCACTGGAGTTTGTCCCACTAGTCTACTACTCATATCTCTCCCTTTAATGTGTTTTTATATGATATAAATTAGGCTTTTTCTGCTAATGGTAATTTTATATATTCTATGATGTGTAGCACCTGACATTGCCTGAAAATGTTCCACTTTTTGGTTATGGCATTAATAGCAGTAGAGTTAAGTGACACTTAGTTTATCCCTTGATATCCTAACATAGGACATTACTGACTGAGGGCCAGATTCAGGTACAAATACGTTACGTTGCGGCGGCGTAACGTATCCCATTTACGTTACACCGCCGCAGGTTTACAGCGTAAGTGCCTAAATCCGCTCGGCGCAGGCCCGCCTCATTCAAATGGGGCGGGCACCATTTAAATTAGGCGCGTTCCCGCGCCGAACGTTCTGCGCATGCTCCGTGTGAAAATTTCCCGACGTGCTTTGTGCGAAATTACGGCACCCCAACGTTTTTTTTGAACGACGACGTGCGTTACGTCGTTTCGTATTCCCGGACGTCTTATGCAAAAAAAAAAAAAATTTGAAATTCGACGCGGGAACGACGGCCATACTTTAACATGGCTGAATGCGCGTATCTTCGTGGATCGCCGTAATCAGCTAATTTGCATACCCGACGCTGGAAAACGACGCGAACTCCACCCAGCGGCCGCCGGAAAATTACACCTAGGATCCGAAGGCGTACGAAGCCGTACGCCTGTCGGATCTTAGCCAAAAGCCGTCGTATCTTTTTTGTGAATTACAAATAAAGATACGATGCGGCAAATTTGAAAATACGCCGGAGTATCGGTAGATACTCCGGCGTATTTCCTCTGTGAATCTGGCCCTATGTTCTAAACATTAGTCAGATTTAGAACATAAAGGAACATAGCAGGATATTCAGACTTGCTTGGCTTACTACAGTACATGGAGAACAATGAACCCCTCTGGGTGCCACCAGCTGAGTTTCTGAAGAATACACCAATGTTGGCTTACCCTGTAGCCTCATCTCAGCGTTGGTCCGGTAAAGGCCTCCATGATGTGCCACCATTCTGGCTGCTTCCAGGTGAGCCATCACCACTTCTACACCGCTGTCAATGCAATCCCAGGGTTCTCCTCCGTCTAGCAGAGGGACATCTCGCTCCAGAAGAGTGATTAGAGGGATAATGTGTGGGAAGGTTGTATTGCTCAATGGGAGGCTCTCTGCAAGAAATCAAACAATTCTTGTAATTATGGTAAGATGAAAATCTCAAAGATTTAAACAAAGTTTTCCTACTTTTCATTATTATATCAGTTCTCTATAGAAACAGTTGCAGAATAACTCATCTTGATGATCTAAATGTCACCATCCTGTGGTTTTACAAAAACTATGATCACAATACTAGAAGGAAAAGGTGGAAGTAAAACCTGTGGCTTGTTCAAAATTCCCTTATGTACAAAGACTTTTTGGAGCACAGACATTGCATATCCCTTTCATTTTGAACACTACAATAATGCAGTCATAAAACAGAAGGTATGAGCATGCCCTTGCCTTTACTCCAGCCAAAACTTTTTTTATTCAGTTTTGAATAAAAAAGGGAAGAGTTAGAATTTTTGTCAGGTTTCTATTGTTTTCTGTGATGCTGTAAGGGTGATTTTCCACTTAAAAGGTAACAACATATGAAGGCACTATACCCATGGGAGCATTTGCATTTTGCAGAGTAGAGTAGGGACTGGCCAGAGAGGGATTACTTTGATGCAGTTGACCAGCTTAAACATGTATAGCTAGATTCAGTAAGAGTTAGGCCGGCTTATCAGTAGATACGCCGACCTAACTCAGAATCTGCGCCGACTTATGTTTAAGTGTATTCTCAAACAGAGATACGCTTAAACATATCTAAAATACGACGGCTTACGCCGTCCTATCTTAGGTTGCAATATTGAGGCTGGCCGCTAGGTGGCGTTTCCATTGCGGTCGTGTAGAATATGTAAATCGGTAGATACGCCTGTTCACGAACGTACGCCCGGCCGCCGCAGTACATTTACACCGTTTACGTAACGCATTACAGGCCTAAAGTTATTCCATCAAATAGATGGAATAGTAATGTTAAGTATGGCCGCCGTTCCCGCGCCGAAATTCGACATTTTTACGTACTTCGCGTAAGTCGTCCGTGAATAGGGATTTACGTCCACGTCGAAATCAATAGGCCCGTGCGGTGGACGTAGCCTCAATGCACACTGGGAAATGTAGGCGCATGGCGCATGCGCAGTTGAAAAAAACGTCAATCACGTCGGGTCAAGCCTCATTAGCATAAAACACGCCCCCTTAGACAAATTTGAATTAGGCGCCCTTACGCCCGCCCGCTTTAGGCTACGCCGCCATAACTTAGCAGGCAAGTACATTGTGAATCATGTACTTGCCTCGCTAAATTACGGCGGCATTGCTTAAATGCCTTAAGCTACGCCGCCTTAAAGTTGCGGCCATCTATGTGAATCTAGCTAGTATTGCTTAAACAGAGTTTGCTAGAAAGGGCGTATAGCAGTGTGCAGAGGGTCTATAGCAGTGTGCAGAGGGTCTATAGCAGTGTGCAGAGGGTCTATAGCAGTGTGCAGAGGGTCTATAGTAGTGTGCAGAGGGTCTATAGTAGTGTGCAGAGGGTCTATAGCAGTGTGCAGAGGGTCTATAGCAGTGTGCAGAGGGTCTATAGCAGTGTGCAGAGGGTCTATAGTAGTGTGCAGAGGGTCTATAGTAGTGTGCAGAGGGTCTATAGTAGTGTGCAGAGGGTCTATAGTAGTGTGCAGAGGGTCTATAGTAGTGTGCAGAGGGTCTATAGTAGTGTGCAGAGGGTCTATAGTAGTGTGCAGAGGGTCTATAGTAGTGTGCAGAGGGTTTATAGTAGTGTGCAGAGGGTCTATAGCAGTGTGCAGAGGGTCTATAGCAGTGTGCAGAGGGTCTATAGCAGTGTGCAGAGGGTTTATAGTAGTGTGCAGAGGGTTTATAGTAGTGTGCAGAGGGTTTATAGTAGTGTGCAGAGGGTCTATAGTAGTGTGCAGAGGGTCTATAGCAGTGTGCAGAGAGGGTCTATAGCAGTGTGCAGAGGGTTTATAGTAGTGTGCAGAGGGTTTATAGTAGTGTGCAGAGGGTCTATAGCAGTGTGCAGAGGGTTTATAGTAGTGTGCAGAGGGTCTATAGCAGTGTGCAGAGGGTCTATAGCAGTGTGCAGAGGGTCTATAGCAGTGTGCAGAGGGTTTATAGTAGTGTGCAGAGGGTTTATAGTAGTGTGCAGAGGGTCTATAGCAGTGTGCAGAGGGTCTATAGCAGTGTGCAGAGGGTCTATAGCAGTGTGCAGAGGGTCTATAGCAGTGTGCAGAGGGTCTATAGCAGTGTGCAGAGGGTCTATAGCAGTGTGCAGAGGGTCTATAGCAGTGTGCAGAGGGTCTATAGCAGTGTGCAGAGGGTTTATAGTAGTGTGCAGAGGGTCTATAGCAGTGTGCAGAGGGTTTATAGTAGTGTGCAGAGGGTCTATAGCAGTGTGCAGAGGGTCTATAGCAGTGTGCAGAGGGTCTATAGTAGTGTGCAGAGGGTCTATAGTAGTGTGCAGAGGGTCTATAGTAGTGTGCAGAGGGTTTATAGTAGTGTGCAGAGGGTTTATAGTAGTGTGCAGAGGGTTTATAGCAGTGTGCAGAGGGTCTATAGCAGTGTGCAGAGGGTTTATAGTAGTGTGCAGAGGGTCTATAGCAGTGTGCAGAGGGTTTATAGTAGTGTGCAGAGGGTCTATAGCAGTGTGCAGAGGGTTTATAGTAGTGTGCAGAGGGTCTATAGCAGTGTGCAGAGGGTCTATAGCAGTGTGCAGAGGGTCTATAGTAGTGTGCAGAGGGTCTATAGCAGTGTGCAGAGGGTTTATAGTAGTGTGCAGAGGGTTTATAGTAGTGTGCAGAGGGTTTATAGTAGTGTGCAGAGGGTTTATAGTAGTGTGCAGAGGGTCTATAGCAGTGTGCAGAGGGTCTATAGCAGTGTGCAGAGGGTCTATAGCAGTGTGCAGAGGGTCTATAGCAGTGTGCAGAGGGTCTATAGCAGTGTGCAGAGGGTTTATAGTAGTGTGCAGAGGGTTTATAGTAGTGTGCAGAGGGTTTATAGCAGTGTGCAGAGGGTCTATAGCAGTGTGCAGAGGGTTTATAGTAGTGTGCAGAGGGTTTATAGTAGTGTGCAGAGGGTTTATAGCAGTGTGCAGAGGGTCTATAGCAGTGTGCAGAGGGTTTATAGTAGTGTGCAGAGGGTTTATAGTAGTGTGCAGAGGGTCTATAGCAGTGTGCAGAGGGTCTATAGCAGTGTGCAGAGGGTCTATAGCAGTGTGCAGAGGGTCTATAGTAGTGTGCAGAGGGTCTATAGTAGTGTGCAGAGGGTCTATAGCAGTGTGCAGAGGGTTTATAGTAGTGTGCAGAGGGTCTATAGCAGTGTGCAGAGGGTTTATAGCAGTGTGCAGAGGGTCTATAGCAGTGTGCAGAGGGTCTATAGCAGTGTGCAGAGGGTCTATAGTAGTGTGCAGAGGGTCTATAGTAGTGTGCAGAGGGTCTATAGCAGTGTGCAGAGGGTCTATAGTAGTGTGCAGAGGGTATATTCTGAATCTTTAGCTTTAACATGTAATCTCAGTCCTTTAGCACCTGATAGGTTATAATTATGTACAAGCTATTGGGATTTGAGCACAGGTATATCTTATTTCCTATAGAGTCTACTATAGAGCCCCAAAGTCAGTGAAGTGCACAGCACATTTATAGAGCGCATTGCTATATTTCAGTATGCTCGCATTCCTGAGCCATTAAAATTATCCTAAAGTTAAAAAAAAATGTTTTCCCTAATGCATTCTCTGCATTAAGGCAAACAACTTTTAATAGCAGCTTCCCCCATTAATCTTAGAGCTAACTTTCTTTCTGCCACTGTATGGGAAAAAGAAAGACAGCAGTTGAGTGGTTTCTGTTAACAACTGTCGTGGAGATTCAGAACCTGTCTTTGCTCTCTGGCAGGGTGCCTGGAGCTTATCATTTTACAATATCGCTAGCGCTGCATCTATGTTTGTATGTTTGCCTGGAGCAAAAGACTAGTTGTGGAGAATTACAAATCCTCCTTTTGCCTGGTAAAATACTTTGGCTGGAGCTCATTTTTAAATGTAGTCCTATTTGGGGGCGTTGGACCAAGATGACTATGTAATTACCTTTGCCCTCATTCATGCTCTTCAGAAATGGTTTGAGTTTCTTCTCATACAAGATGGCCCCTTCTGTGTGCCTCTGTCTCAGGGTAACCCATGTCTGTTCCAGTCTTGAGATCTGTAGAGCGAAAAGCAAACACTTTATAACACCATGTGTAAAAAGATAAATAAATCGAGCTATGTTATAGCATCATTTCCTTTCAGGCAATAATAGAGCAGGCAGGAGGGCTCGTTATGTGTGGACAGCCTCCCGCCCTCACCAGTTTACAAATGTGACACCAAATAGAAAGAGCCACATTATATCCTGGCTCTGCTCCAGCTTTCCTATGGCTAAAGACACCGAAATATGACTATTTGTCAGCTCTGTCTAAGAAGATAGACGATGCAACAACCTGACATGAGCTGATATTTGCAAGAGACGGAAGCAATTTATGGTTTGCATTACTGTACATAATTTTTGTTTAATCAGTACAGTTTTCGTCCAAAAATACAATACACATACAATACATTACATTACATCACTTCCGAATTTTTATTCTGTTGTACGAGAATTGTTCGTACTTTAGTAACCTCTTCATTTGTGATATGAGACTAGCATGCAAAAAAAATAAAAACTCTGGCCCGGATTCAGAGAGCAATTGCGCCTGCGTAACCATAGTTGCGCAATTGCTGACTTGCTCCGGCGTTACGAATGCTCCTGATTCAGGAACATCGTAACGCCGACTGCAGCCTAAAATCTGCGTGGCATAAGGCTCTTATGCCACGCAGATTTTAGGCTGCATTCTTGCGATGACCGCTAGGGGGCGCTCCCATTGTGCTCAGTGTATAGTATGCAAATTGCATACTAACACCGATTCACAATGTTGCGCGGGCCCTGCGTACGCAAGTTACGGAGTTTCCGTACGGCGTCTTTAGCGTAAGGCTGCCCCTTCTAATAGTAGGGGCAGCCAATGCTAAAGTATACACGCCGTTCCCGTGTCGTGAAATTTGAATTTCACGTCGTTTGCGTAAGTGATTCGTGAATGGCGCTGGAAGCAAATGACGTCCTTGCGACGTCATTTGCCGCAATGCACGTCGGGAAAGTTTCCCGACGGAGCATGCGCTCTACACTCGGCGCGAGAGCGCGCCTAATTTAAATGATTCCCGCCCCCTACGGGATCATTTACATTAGGCGCCCTTACGCAGGGCAAGTTTACACAGCGGCCCCGCATACTGCTCCGTGAATCGCGGGTAGCGCAGTAAATTTGTGGGGGCGCAGGGCAAAAACGCTGCCCTGTGCCTCCGTAAGAAAGGGGCAAATTCTAGCTGAATCTGGGCCAACGATCATTCGTCCGATAATCTCATCATGTGCACTAGGTTTAGGCTTTTGTTCTCTGTACCTGTGACATCTCCAAGGCGTTCATTACAGCCGCAAAACTGTACATATTTCCCAGAGTGCCCTTGAGTTCAGCTGCCAGTTGTATGGTCTTGTGAAGCAGAGCGGCTCTTTCCTCCGTACTGCCTGTACAGCCCAGGATGTCCACAGCGATCATGATAGACATGGTGTGAAATCTGTGGAGCAATGCACAGAGGTTAGAACGATCTGCCATACAGGTGAGTTTCCTGTAATCATTGGGTGGAATAATGACTTTCCATGTTATGAACTTCAACAAACATTTGCTTGATAATCAGAAAATCAAATTGCTGAACAGGATTCTATGGACAATCACATATATGTTTAGGTCATCTACAGATCCCTCCAGCGCTGTGTTTATCCCAATGAATGATACTGACTGACCAGGAAAAATTACTTCCTATGTAATCGGGTCTTCCTCTGAGATCGGTGACTTTGGGAATATATGCAACATCGCTGATCTAGGTCCATATTGGAATATATGCACAGGCTGAGAACTTAAGCTCACCACACATCCTAAAATGTTATTGTGAAACCTCACCATGTGTGTGTGACTATGACCACTCCACTAACAGTACACAATAGAGGGGGCCCAGTTATATAAACCAAAGAGTGGAAAAGTGTCTGAATGATGATGTGGATGTACAAAGCACAGTTTTACTTATCTTTGTACCTTGAAAGTAATCCAGATCCAACTTGGTAAATAAAGATAATAAAGATTAGGGGCCAGATTCAGGTACAGCGGCGTATCTTTGTTTTCCGGCGTAGCACATCTCATATGCGCTACGCCGACGTAACTTTGTGAGGCGAGAGCAGTATTCACAAAGCACTCGCCCCCTACGTTGTGCCAGCGTAACGTAAATTGGCCGGCGTAAGCCCGCCTAATTCAAAGTAGGGAGGTAGTGGGCGTGTTGTATTAAAATGAATCGTCACCCCATGTAAATGAAGCGCCGAACGAACGGCGCATGCATGCTCATAATCACGTAGAATTTACGCCCTAAGATACGACGGCTCAGTGCCTACAACGTGACGTAACCTCTGCCCAGCCCCATTCACGTACGACTTACATAAACAACGTAAAATTCGACGGCTGTTCCGATGTCCATACCTTTGCATGGGCTGCGCCACCTATAGCAGGGATAACTTTACGACGGACGTACGCCTTACGTAAACGGCGTAGATTACAGCGACGGGCGCAAAAACGTTTATGAATCGGCATATCTAGCTCATTTACAAATTCAACGCTTAAATCAACCGAAGTGCCCCCTGCGGCCAACGTAAATATGCGCCCAAGATACGACGGCGTAGAAGACTTACGTCGGTCGTATCTAGCCAAAATTCAGGCGTATCTTGTTTCCTGAATACGGCGCATTGATACGACGGCGCATCCATGGACTTACGCGGCGTATCAGAAGATACGTTGGCGTAAGTCCTTTCTGAATCCGGCCCATAATTGCTATTGCTATAATTGTGTGTGGTTATCACCCCGGTGACGGACTTCGGACTCCCTGTTGGGTATTTCCGCCACGAATCTGCTTCCCAAGTCTTGGAACACAAGACCAATGGATCTGGCTATAGAAACCCCAAGGACCAGACAACACCAGTCTTGGAGTACACCAGAAAAGGAATACAGCCCAAAGTCCGTGACAACCCCTACGTGCCAGATATTTACCAATGCATGATATACAGTGCTGTATATGCTGCAACTATCCCTTTTACCTGCAAAGAGCCCCATGGGCATCAAGTCAATCTGTGGGAGCTTACACAGGGCCAAGGACTCTCTCCTTGGCCTGGACATTGGCACCCAAAGTTGGCCTGGCCACAGCTACCCAAAGTTACGTCATGGGGAAGACAGTCAAAATGCTCCTTCATACCCATTTGTACTGGGTGTTTCTCTTTAGTCTGAACAGAGCAGTGGAGGGGTGAAGGGGGATCAGTATTAGAAACAGGGGATCAACTTGTTGCTTTTCCTCTTATGAACATAGGCTGAGTCCACTGGTATAGTCATGTTCTAGTTGTGCTAAGACCCACAGCCTGTTCAGTTTAATCGGGGTTGACTTTTTGTTTTGACATTTGCATCCAGCGTGTCACCGCAGTCAGTGATGACACAAGCCTCTACGTCTGTTCTCCACACACCTTTCCAGAAGGTCAAGTCGCAGCTGGCGGCCATGCGGCAGTGTTAGGAGCTCCATGCCTGAGCTGACTCCCATGATCCTCTGCATCTCCTTGGTAACACCGAGTATCCTGGCAACCTGAAAGTAACGTGAAGATGGAGATTAATCTTTCCTAATTGGAAATAGATTCTCGCCTCTTTTTGAAGGAAGCGTCCCCGGAGGACACAGCAATAAACACATTAATGGCAGGCATTTTAATCTGGCCGTACTGGCAAGAGAATAAGGTGATGTCATGGTGACGTCATTGCAGCCGCCAAAAATATCTCAGCACTTTGAGACTTCATTAGTGTTAACCTTTATTTCAGATTGGAACAAAGATCTGTCAGCCTAAAGCCATGATGCCACTTTGATTAACAATTTATATATGTAAAAAAGGACTCCGCTCTAATTTAAAGGCCCCCTAACTATGGATCATAAGCTGGCTTATATGAAAAACATTTAGGCTATAATTAAAGGAAGATTGTGCTTTTCCAACGAGCAGATATTATGAGCTATTACCATAATAGCCTCTGTACCCTTACTTTGTTATGACCGTCCTGTACTATATTCCCCGAATTGTATCACATAGATTAGTCGATTCACCCTGAGATTCATTGCAATCTCTCAGCCTCCCTGCTCAACAATATTGAGCTATATGGACAATTGTTGTTGATACTACGGTACCTATAATGATCTGTAATGTCAACAGGATCTGATAATTGAACCCCCGAAAATTAGAAATCTAAGAATGCTGTTGACTTCTTTTGTACTTCTAAATTGCTCTAGAACAGGGGTCTCCAAACTTTCGAAAAACAAAGTTTATGGTCCTTCAGACATAAGGTGGGCTGGACTTTGGTCATTGGGGGCCAGATTCACGTAGATCAGCGGATCTAAAGATCCGCTCGATCTACGTGATTTAAGATCCGCTCCCGCAAGTTTGAGAGGCAAGTGGCTAATTCACAAACCACTTACCTCCAAACTTGCGGCGGCGGATCCTAAATCCCCCGGCGGAATTCAAATTCCGCAGCTAGGGGGAGTGTACTATTTAAATCAGGTGCGTTCCCGCGCCGATTTAAATGCGCATGCGCCGTCCGGGGAATTTCCCGGCGTGCATTGCTTCCACTGACGTCACTAGGACGTCATTGGTTTCGACGTGAGCGTGACTTGCGACGCGCGTGTTTGTGAATCGGCGTACGCAAACGACGTTAGAAAATTCAAATTCGACGCGGGAACGCCGGCTATACTTAACATTGGCTGCGCCTGATAAAAGCAGGGGTAAGTATACGACGGGAAAGCCGCTACGGAAACGTCGGGTCCGCGTACGTTCGTGAATTTGCGTATCTCGCTGATTTACATATTATTCAAGGTAAATCAGCTGGAACGCCCCCGGCGCCATTTTTAAATCGAAAATAAGATCCGACAGTGTAACACTGTCGGATCTAAGCCCTATCTATGCGTAACTGATTCTATGAATCAGGCGCATAGATAGGACCAGTGTAAGTCAGAGATACGATGGTGTATCTGTAGATACACCATCGTATCTCTTTGTGAATCTGGCCCCTTGTGTAGAAAAGGTCTTGATGTCAGTGAGAAAAAACAACGACCCATCTTTGGTGTAAGTGGAAAGAATTGTGCCCCATTGTTGGTGTTGTTGGGAAGGAATTGTGCCCCATCGTTGATGTCATTGGGAGAGTTTGTGCCCCTTCATTGGTGTCAGTGGGGGGAATTATGCCCCACTGTTAAATATCAGTGAATGAAATAGTGCCCCAAGGGCCAGATAAAAGCAAGCAAAGGGCCACATCTGGCCCCCGGGTAATCCTATGCAGAGAATGGGACCACCAGAGGCTTGCTTTCTTTTGTTACTAGGTTGGTATCAGTAATAATAATGTGTGGCATGGTTTCAGGAAGTCTCTACTGACAACAGACACTAGAGAGGGTCCAGATATATAAATCAAAGATTCGTTGAGTCCACCACTATGGTCTCCTGGGGCCATGTTGGAAAGGGGTGTCATGAATGGATGGTGTTTGTCTCTGAGCATTAATGTGAATGAACAAAGCACAGGTTTAATTCAAAGTATCTCCCAGCCAAATGTATTTACTTTAGATTTGGATTCTGGGGGTATAATTGGAAAGGTTAGAACAAGGTTTCTCAACCAGGGTTCCCCCAGAGGTTACTAGGGGTTCCTTGAGCAATGAGCAATTTCTGCCTCTCAGATAAGATCCCACTGACACCATTGATCTTTTTAGTTATCTGTAATGGGTAATTCTTCCCAATAACCACAAGTGTAATGCCCTGTACACACGATCGGTTCGTCTGATGAAAACAAACTGATGGATTTTTTCGTACACACGACCTGTTTTCCTGGCAGGAAAACTGGCATGAGAGCTTTTGGTCGGGAATCCCGGCCGTGTGTATGCTCCATCGCAGTTTTCCCGCCGGGATTACCGGCGGTTTTTAAGCCAGCAGTTTCCCTATGGGGAAAACCTGCTGTGGAGCATACACACTGCCAGGTTTCCCAACCAAAGCTCTCATGGCAGTTTTCCTGTCGGGAAACCTGGCCGTGTGTAGGGGGAAAAAGCTACCGAGCAGGTTCTCGATTTTCCCAATAGACCAAAAGGGAGCGAAAAAGACTGTTATTATTTAAGCTTTAAAATACACTTTAAGTCCTCTTCTGTATATTCAATATCAATGTTCTTGGCATCACTCTTACCTCACAGTCGGTTTTGGTAATATGTTTGGCAATGGTTTTGGCATCAACTTCAGAGAAGAGCTCTTTGACCTTCTTTAGTATACACATCTCCAGGGGCTTGTTGTCTGGGGGGATCAGTGTGGACTTGAAACTTGTTGGGTTAAAAGAAGACTTGGCCTCTACGGTAGGGATAGTAAAGCACAGTTTGTCCTTTTCGGGGTCCTCCACCCCACGGTTCGCCCCTGCCCGGGCACCCTCGTCCACTTTTAACCTTTCGACATAGCTCTTGGGTGGAAGGGTTTTGCTGGGGGTGTCATGTGTTGGGGAAGCTGGGCGAAGCTGGCAGTAATGTGCATTGTCCGGGTCACTATAACTGTTTATGGAGGGGGAAGGAGAAATTTGTGGGTACCCGTGACTTGGTGAAGAATGGTTGTTTTCAGCCATGTTTAAAGCAGCTTTGTTGTTTGCCGGGCAGACGTAGGGTTCACTGGACCGTCTCAGCACAGGAGAGCCAGGGGTCACATTATTAACTACCGGAGCTCCTTGGGGCTTCACCCGGACAACTGCAAACATTAAAAAAAAAATTATTACAAATTGTATAGCATGGGAGTAAAATGTATATATACATGTCTACACATATTGCTGAAAAAAGTATTTTATTGATGAAAAAACACCAAATAATGTTAAAGATCCAGACTACCGAAAAGTGATATTCCAGCGTTAGGAGTCTGTTAAGATGGGGTACTTGCTGATTGCTTGCAACTTCTGAAGTGCAATAAAACCTCCCTGCCATAGTTCCTAGACTTTTTTCTTACTCACCTGGAAATTTTGGGCATTCCCACCCACATTGGATGGTGCCCACAACTCCTGCTGCATTCTTCATAATAAAAAATATCAAACTATGAAAGTGGGAGCCACTCATAATGGCTGCAGTAAGCATGTAGAACTTAAGGGGGATGAGAGAATTAGTTGGCTCTCATCCAGTTGATTTGTTAAATTGGGTCTCTGCTTCAGCTGGGCTGTGCTGTGGGCTCATTCTGTTGCTTCTGGGGTGTTGTTCCACCTCAGAGCAATAGGTGGCAGCAGTGGAGTTCAGGCTGGGGTGTCTCTTGCCAGCAGCCAATCAGGAGGGAGTTTCCCTTGCGGGGCATGCTGGGGGAAGGTACTTCTGGAGCAAACGCCATTGGGCGGGGTTCTTGTTCCTGGTGTGGCATCCACCTTCAGGGTGACCACACATCACGGCCCCCAGAAATATGGCCTACCAGGCTGGGGTGCACGTGCTACGCGGTGTTCCTGGTACCGGGACCATGTTGGCCCGGAGCAATTGAAGTTGTGATGGGGCCCCAGCGATCAACTGATTCCCCAAGTTCTGAGGGAAGATCCCAAGCGAGATAGCTGTTCGGTGGGGAGTCAGCCTGAGGAGAGCCAAAAGAGGCAGGCGGTCCAACAGGACCGCGACAATCCATCGGGGATCAAGGTAACCGGACACTGAGAGGTTGGATTTCAGCAACCTGTCAGTCATTGACCCAATTAAGAACTACCTGAGGGAGATTCAGGCACCAATTTCACTAAGGAAGATTTTCTCCATGATCTACGCTCTAGGGAAGGGTCTGTGGCAGAGACTTGTTTCCCTCAAAGCTCCGAGTGATACCCTGGCTGCCAGGTCGGTGTGAGAGGCCTGTCCAGGTACACTATACCCACTCCGTCTGGAGCGGCGACGAAAGCCAAGTGTCGTTGGAAGCAGGACTGCTTCCGTACTGTTAGGCCTGAATCTGCTACTCTCCTCTTCATACATCTTTCCTATCTACTTCAAGTTTATTGTTTTACCGTGTTGGGTAAAATAAAGCACAAGAAAAGACACCTGCTGTTTGGACATTCCATTATTACTGCTCTCATCAACTACCCCTATACAGCAGAGTCACAGAGGTAACAGGCCATCCCAATTCTATCCAGCGGCTCCTTCGGGGGTGAGCACTACATAAGGAATCACTGATCTTTTTGCTTTTTACCCAAAGAAGTCTAAAGGCCTGTTCACAATTCACATTTCTAATGCTTAACAAAACACTCCTTTAGCGCTAGTATGGGCGTTAGACTTGCGTTAATGAGCTTTATTTTGGGCATTAGACTTGCGTTTTGCAAGTGTTTTAGAAGAGTTAAAAATGCTCCCCAAACTCCCTGTGGGCAGTTTTGAAGTGTTTGATGAGCGTTAGGGCGCGTTAAAACTGCTCCACAAACGTCTATTCCATTAAAGTAAATAAACTAATCTTAACGTCCCGCAACCGCACTGCAACTGCCTGCCAGTGCGTTAGCGAAGCGTTACCATAGACTTGAATGTGAGGCGTTGAAAGGCTGTAAGTCCTTCCTGATTCGACATGAGGCTTCAATTTTGAAGCAACGTAATGCTAACGCCTCCTGTTTTGATAGTGTAAACAGCACTATATGCTGTCCATTGTATCATTTGCTTGGGCGTTTTTAGGCGTGTTTTTTAATGCCCCTCAAACGCCTTGCATGTATTGCCAGTGTTAACTTAGCCTAAAGGGCAGTTTGCATGGGCTTTGTCCTGGACTACCACCACCATCCCTTACCAGCCATTTTTCCTACCTGTGCTATAGGCTGGAGATCCAGGGGTTTCAGAAATAGGGGACATTGGGGAGTGCAAGTCTTGAATTTGGTCCACACTGACTGCACAGCTCCTGATGATATCTCTGTGATGTGGAGAGGACGTGCTAGGAGAAAAAAAAATAGAACAAATGTTATGAATGAACCCATCCATTCTTTATTCACAACACAATAACTATGATTGAATTTGTATCCCCTGTACAGCCCACTATTCTGGAGATTTGGCCCTGGAAACTTGTTACTGTAATTGTATCTGCTCCTGGTCACTAATCAATTTCAGTTTTACCATTTAAGCCTAGTAAACACCACTAGTACATCGATCTCCCCTGCAATTCTATTGCGTTCTGATAGGGGAACGCCCCCCCGCCAGTACACTCAGGTCATCGCTCTCAGCCATTGACGGTCAGCTGCTGGTTTTACAGCATGCTCGGCCTGCTTCTTGTCAGATCGGCTGCCATACACACGGGCCGAATGTCAGCTGGTTTTTATTGAACCGACCGATGTTGCTCAACATTCGGTGCGTGTGTACTAGGCTTTATACAAGTCTTTTCATTGCCTTAATTAAAGTATATGTAAAGCCAAAATAATTTTTTTCTGTTTTTTGTGGGGGGGGTTTGGGTAGAGTGTGCCAGTTTTGTAATAACCCATCAGGCTTTTATTGCCTCTTCGGAGAGTCACTCTCTATGTGTTGTAGTGACCATTATCCCTGGGACAGAAAGTAATAGGAATTCCAAATTGTAACAGTTGTCAATGTATAATAAATAGATGTGACATCTTGTAATCAAAATTTCCTCTCACACTGGATAGATCTTCTTCTCACTTCTGGGTGAGTAGAGATAGATTAGAATACCTGTTAACTTTAGATTGCTAACCCTGGCCCTTTTAGGGAGATTCATCCTCTCTATTTGTCCTGTTTACCATTATCAGTGTTAGTGAAAGTAAAAGAAAATTGCAAATTTGGGGTTGTCCCCAGAACAGAAAAAGAAAGGGAAATCTTCCAATGGGGGCACTAGTTCTGGTGATTTGGGGGCCCCATGAATTCCCTTAATCTGCAGGGACTTCTCACTTGGAAGTGAAGGTAAATCTCCTCATTGGGGTTATAACCTCCCTTACTCTATCCAAAATGAAAGATTGTTTTGCCTATAATTCTACTTTAGATCCCTTTCACACTGAGCCGCCCATAGCGTCGTCAGTAAGGCCCTGTACACACGAGCGGATATCCGATGAAAACAGTCCGCCGGACCGTTTCACTCGGACATTTCTGCTCCGGATTTTGATCTGATGGCTGTACACACCATCGGATCAAAATCCCAGCGGAAAACATACGCGGTGACGTGGCCGCGACGATGACGCGGCGACGTGCGCGACCCTGGAAGGTAAATACTTCAACGCATGCGTCGAATCACTTCGACGCATGCGAGGGATGGGGATCGGTCGGACTTATCCGGTGAGTCTGTACAGACGACCGGATAAGTCCGATGGACAGGTTTCCAGCGGATAGATTTCTTAGCATGCTAAGAAATTTTTATCCGCTTGAAAAAGGTCGGCTGGACAAATGTCCGCCAGGCCGTACACACGACCGGATTTGTCTGCTGAAACTGATCCGCGGATAAATCCCAGCAGACAGATCCGGTCGTGTGTACGGGGCCTAAAATACGGCCGACGCTATGGGCGTATTTGCTGCGCATTTCGGCCGCTAGCGGGTTTAAGGGTTAAAACCGCCCACAATGCGCTGCTGGAGCAGCGGATTGTGGGCGGTATAGCTGCGTTGTCCCATTGATTTCAATGGGCAGCAGCGGTGGAGAATCGGTAAACACACCGCTCCTTCACTGCTCCAATGATGTGGCTAGCAGGACTTTTTTTTACCGTTCAGCTGCGCAACGCTCCAGTGTGAAAGCCCTTGAGCTTTCACACTGGACACAATGGAGCAGCTGTTTGAGGGAGGATTGCGGGCGCTATTTTTAACTCTATAGCGCCTGCAATAAGCCCTCAGTGTGAAAGGGGTCTTAAGGAGGATTCCAATATTTTATGATCCCAGTGCTGGTGGTCACCAAGATAGGAAGTGAGGGCCAATCTCTCCAAAAAAAGATACAGTAGCAATAAAAACCAGTGGTGGCTTGTTAGAACTTGGGTCGGGTTTTTAGTGTTGCTAAAATCTCCACTGGGGTCATCCCGCTCACTTTCTGTCCTAGTAACAGTGAAACAGGAAATGAAGGAAAGTGGTTACTGAGACATTTGGAGATTTGAACACAATAAGGATGCTTGTGGCCAGGGGCGGACTGACCATTGAGTGACTCGGGCACTGCCGAGGGCCCCATGTCACTAGGGGGCCCCATCAGGGTTGCCAGGCTCAGTAAAACCAGGGACAGTATGTAAAAATATGTTTTTTTTACATCTGTCCCTGATATGTCTGAAACCAACATGCTTCTGATGTGAAAATCCAGAGATATTAGCTGCCCCGCCTCCTGTCGTGGTTGCCATCTGTAAGCCCGGGGGGCCCCATAGTCTTCTATTGCCCGGGGGCCCCATGAGTTGTCAGTCCGCCCCTGCTTGTGGCTAGTGTGCCACATCTTTCTTTTGCCTGGCTGATGAACACTTCTTCTGCAGAAAACTGTCCTTTGTCTTAGGAAGCTGTATCTGAGGACTAGTGACGCTCTGAGATTGCTGAAGGACTGGGAATTACATAAGCCTTTACTGAAGCAGTAGAAATATACAGTATACTACTAAAGTTGTTGTACCTGTTTGGGCACCCGTTGGCCTTAGTAATCTTGTCTGCGGTGAGCCCATCAGTCATGGTAATGCTTCTTCTCTTCATATGTCCTTTCTGTGGGCTGTGTGACCCCTGCCGGCTAGGTGCCAGCCCATAGCTGGCCTCTAGGTATCGTAGTGGGAATGTGCGGTTGATTGGGCAGTAGATGAGTGCCCCGCTCTGATCTGACACAGTCTTCCGGCTGCCCACATAGGAGCGGACCAGGGCAGGGATATTGTCAAAGCTTTCCTGCTCAAACAGGTATTGTATCCGCGTGTAGCTGTCGCTAGTCTTCACCATCACTTTGTTGATCTTGAAATGTAGGGGCTCGTTTTTCCATCGACAGGTCAGGACGTAGTCACCCAGGCTGGTCAGTGAGTCCCTGATGAGGAAGTCCCCATTTTTAAGGACCAAAGTCTCTGACACCTGTGGCAATAGAAAAATGTGCAATTTTTACATTGAGGTCAGACAAAAAAGTGCTCACATCTGACTAGACCCCAACCCAACCCCAACATTAGAATCTTTAGTGTTAACATGTGGTCACACACACCTTTAGCACCTGATGGTTGTGTGTGTGTGTGTGTATATGTATATATATATATATATATATATATATATATATGGGTGTAAAGAGCAGGGGTGCCCAACCTTTTGAAGAGCGAGGGCCACTGAAGTGACTAGGTAACCGGTCGCAGGCCACGATGAGTGGAGCGGCCGCATGACAGGTCCGTGTCCACTCTGCATATACAGAGCAGACACAGCCCACTCTACTCTATGGGGCCACCGACCCACGCAGATGGAAGGGGACAGACCCCCTTCTGTTTTTTTTAGCAGGTAGGTGGGTGTAATCAGACACAAGTCCGTTTACATCTGCAGCTCCATAGAGGGTGAATGGAGGGTCCGAGTGGGTTGGACCGATCGCGTGAAAGGGGCCTAAGGCTGCTTTTACACTGATGTGCTGCGGTTTACCTACACCGTGGGTGCAGCACAGTGCATCTGTGGCTTTCCTGATGGTTAGCTGCATTTTGCCATAGAATTCTATTATATCCTGCAAGTGTGGTGCACTTTCTGAAAGTGCACCAAATCCGCAGGTAATAACAGAAGTCTATGATTCAATGAAAGTAACCCGCGGGGGCACTGCTCTGCACCTGCGTATCAGTTTGAAAGCAGCCCAGTAATCACTGCAGAACAGGTATGCCCATATATACACTGTGGCCCAGATTCTCAAAGGAGATACGACGGCGTATCTCCAGATACGCCGTCGTATCTCTGAGTCTGAGCCGTCGTATCTATGCGCCTGATTCTTAGAATCAGTTACGCATAGATTTGTATTAGATCCGACCGGCGTAAGTCTCTTACGCCGTCGGATCTTAACTGAATATTTACGCTGGCCGCTAGGGGCGTGTACGCTGATTTACGCCTAGAAATATGTAAATCAGCTAGATACGCAAATTCACGAACGTACGCCCGGCCGACGCAGTACAGATACGCCGTTTACGTTAGGCTTTTCCCGGCATAAAGTTACCCCTGCTATATGAGGCGTACATGCGGCGTACCAATGTTAAGTATGGACGTCGTTCCCGCGTCGAATTTTGAAAATTTTACGTCGTTTGCGTAAGTCGTCCGTGAATTACGGCGTATTTGGAGCAATGCACACTGGGATATGTCCACGGACGGCGCATGCACCGTTCGTTAAAAACGTCAATCACGTCAGGCCACATAACATTTACATAAAACACGCCCCCCTGTTCCACATTTGAATTAGGCGGGCTTACGCCGGCCTATTTACGCTACGCTGCCTCAACTTACGGAGCAAGTGCTTTGAGAATACCGCACTTGCCCGTCTAAGTTGCGGAGGCGTAACGTAAATAGGATACGTTACGCCCGCTCAAAGATACGCCGCTGTACGTGAATCCGGGCCTGTGATTTTAGTAATAAGCTTACCTCTAATAACAGTCTTGCAATTCAGGTATCACCGGCTGTTGCTGTCTCAGGCAGAGCTCATTTGGTATCACTCCGCCTGTGACAATAGCCAGCGCTATACAGGAAGCATCGACTTACGCAGCTCTGATCTGCAGCTGCTTGCTTCCTCTACCACTGGCTTCATTCACAACACTGATGCTCTGGGATGGGGGGGGGTCAGCGACCGGCAATCTGGGCTGGGATCCACCATCCCAGAGCAGGAGGCTGCGGGCCACATCAGAGAGCTCCGCGGGCCACATGTGGCACCCCGGGCCACTGGTTGGGCACCCCTGATGTAAAGACTATTCGGATTTGAGCACAAGTATATCTTATTTCTTTTTCTCACGTCTTTGGGTACATCACTCACCTCACGAGGTATGCGACCATGATACCAGGCATGGCTGCGCAAGTCTGAGCTGTTAAGTTTTAATTCCTCCTCCAACTCTTTGTGCAGCTTCTCTGGTGGAGTATCCAAGATGTACTTTTCCTTTGAGAACTGTTGGTTAGAAAAAAAAAATATATATATTTACATCAAAATTCTTGTTTGTTGTGAATGATTGCTCTGAGATACTTCAAATACTCCTTCACAATGGCCGTTGGCATAAGTAACTGCAAACACAATGTAAGTTATCAAGAAATATACCAATCCAGTGAGTAATTCAGCACTCGAACGTTCATGCAAAACTGAAAAATCTGTTAAGACCGACCCTTCAATAAGTCCTGGAAAATCACAACAGACTATGGGCCAGATTCACAGAGCAGATACGCCGTCGTATCTCCTGATACGCCGTCGTATCTCCTGATACGCCGTCGTATCTGTTGTTCTATCTATGCGACGGATTCATAGAATCAGTTACGCATAGATAGCCATAAGATCCGACAGGTGTAATTGTTTTACACTGTCGGATCTTTAAGATGCAATACGGCGGCCGCCGCTGGGGGGAGTTCGCGTCGTAAACCAGCGTTAGGTATGCAAATTAGGAGTTACGGCGATCCACGACGGTTTTTCGCGTTCGCTACGTCGCCGCTAGTCTAGTTTCCCGTCGCAAAGTTAGTCGTTTTTTTTGGTGCCCTAACTTTAGTCAGCAAACGTATTGCTGTCTAAAGTATGGCCGTCGTTCCCGCGTTGAAATTTAAAAATGAACGTCGTTTGCGTAAGCCGTCCGGGAATACGGAATTACGCTACGCGCATCGCCGTTCGAAAAAATGACGTCACGGCGCGCAAAGCACGACGGGAGTTCGGAAACGGAGCATGCGCGGTAGGTCCGGCGCGGGAGCGCGCCCAATTTAAATGGCACACGCCCATTTGAATTGGCCCGCCTTGCGCCAGCGTAGGTTTTCATCTCAAGTGCTTGGTGAATCAGGCACTTGCGATGAAAAATTGCGGCGGTGTAACGTATCTATGATACGTTACGCCGCCACTCTTCTACATGAATCTGGCCCTTTTTTCCCACATAATTTCCCCTAAACTCTAGGCTGATCAATCCACCATCTATATTTAACATTTAACTATTGCTCTCAGTAACAAATATAAAATATTCCTGGTTGTTTCCGTATTCTTGGGAACGTGTTTTCAGACAAATGGAAACACGCACCAGTACTGGGCCTTGGCACCAACATATCGACATAGATTCCTCCAGCAATGTCACATACACTCTGACTAAATGTCTAACAAATGGAAAAACTGTACATCCACAAATCTATATATTTTTCATGCCATCCACACCCTTTCCTGCCTTATACATAACCTTTTACCCCCATGCATACAGGAGACCTGCACCTAAATCTGAGAAAAGGGAAGTTGGCCAATCTGTGTGTAATACATTTGTTGCCACAGAGTGAAGTTCCTCCATTGATTTCCCCTTCCTCCCTGCTCTGTTGAGACTGCATATGTGACCCAATATCTCCAGTGGCCAACAATTAATAATGACATCAATAACACAGAGCTGTCTTAAAAGAAACAGTAGCTCCAGGCATTTCTGAATTACGACAACCCTTTTGCAAGACTCCACACCTTTTCTTATTAGTATTGCTGAAATGAATACTGGAATACACTACTAGTGGTATAAATCTTTATGGCCCAGATTCTCGTAGGGCGGCGTAAATGTAAGCGGGCGTAGCGTATCGTAGTTACGCTATGCCGCCACAACTTAGAGAGGCAAGTGCTGTATTCACAAAGCACTTGCGTCCAAAGTTACGTCGGCGTAGCGTAAATGTGCCGGCGTAAGCGCGCCTAAATCAAATGAGGAACGGGGGCGTGTTTTATGTAAACTATTCATGACCCCACGTAAATGACGCTTTTTTCGAACGGCGCATGCGCGCGCATGCTCAGTATCACGTCGAATTTTCAAATTAAATTACGTCCGCTCAATGCCTAGTCGACGTGAACGTAACTTACGTCCAGCTCCATTCACGGACGACTTACGCAAACGACGTAAAATACGACGCTGTCCGTACGTTTCCGACGTCCATACCTAACATGACTTACCCCTGCTTTATGAGGGGTAGCTTTACGCCGGCGTATGTCTTACGTAAACGACGTATCTTGATACGCCGGGCGCACGTACGTTCGTGAATCGGCATATCTAACTAATTAGCATATTCAACGCGGAAATATACGGAAGCGCCACCTAGCGGCCAGCGTAAATATGCACCCTAAGATACAACGGCGTAGGAGACTTACGCCGCTCGTATCTAGGCAACTGTGAGGCGTATCTGATTCTATGAATCAGGCGCCGAGTTGCGACGGGCCGCACTCAGAGTTACGACGGCGTATCTGGAGATACGCCGGCATAACTCCTTTGAGAATCCGGGCCTATGTGTATAGTGTATTGGTAACTTTGGACAATACAGATCACCAGGGGTGGACTGACCATTCGGGCTCTCGGGCACTGCCTGAGGGCCCCATGCCACTAGGGGGGGTTGCCAGGGTCCTCAGTAAAACCAGGGACAGTATGTAAAAATCTGTGTTTTTTTTTTAAATCAAAAGATTATAGCTGCCCCGCCTCTCCAGTTTTCAGTGTGTGTATGTGTATTCTGTGTGTATGTATACTGTTTGTGTATACTGTGTATGTATACTGTATGTGTGTGTGTGTGTGTATACTGTGTGGCCCCATAATCTCCTATTGCCCGGGGGCCCCATAATCTCCTATTGCCTGGGGGCCCCATGAGTTGTCAGTCCGCCCCTGCAGATCACTAATCAAGAGCCGGAATTTCCGACGGACTTAGATACAGAGCAGGTTCTCAATTTTTCTGACGGAAAAAAATCCTATTGGAAAATCCGTTCGTCTGTATAGAATTCTGACGGGGAAAAAACATGCATTGAAGCATTGAACTCATCCTAGTGTTTAACGTCACCCAGTTCTTAACGCTCGAAAGTTCAGAGAACCTTTGTGTGACCGTGTGTATGCAAGCCAAGCTTGAGCGGAATTTCGTCGGAAAAACCATCCAACTTTTTTTCCGACGGAAATTCCACTCGTGTGTACAAGGCAGTCCTTCTCAACATTTTTAACCCAGAGGAACCCCTAAAATAATGTTTTAGGTCTCAGGGAACCCCTGGTAGAATAAATCAATCTGGAGTCTTTGAGAAAATGCCCCTTGATGGTCAGTAGAAGGAATGCCACACTTACGGACAGCTATAAAGATGATTGGCATCTACAGCAGTCACTGGCTCTACCTAGTGCGGCTGGCCCTGGAACTATGAAGGCACCATCAGATGGGAGGTCAGTCAGTCACAGCTCAAGGAACCTCCAGAAACTGAAGGAACCCTAGTTGAAAATGGTTGGCCTAGGAAGACTAGACTTTCCTGTTAAGACCGGCAAACCTGTATTTAGACATCATACTACTCTAGGCGCTCCCCATTGATAACGCCCTTTAGTTCAGGTGCTGCCCCTTGTCATGTGATAATTTTCCGCCGCTTGATCGTTCTTATAGGCGGCGGGAGGGGACATCCCCCCCTCCCGCCGCCATCCAGTGCTTCGCCGGGCTCTCCCATGCCATTGGGGGCCTGGAGAAAGAATCGGCCAGCGCCGGATAGGAAGCATAGAGATGACCAGTCATCTCTATGACGGTCAGAGGCCCGGGCGCGATGTGATGACGTCACGCCCGGGTACCCGTAAGTAAACAAAGCTGCAATTGCGGCTAGTAAGCATTAGATCTGTGAATTTTTTTTCACAATCTCATGCTTTCCAGCCTGGAGGAGAGATGTGGAGTCTTATTGACCCCGCATCTCTCCTTAAAGAGCACCTGTCACACACTATTCCTATTACAAGGGATGTTTACATTCCTTGTAATAGGAATAAAAGTGATCAAACAAAAGAAAATGAAAAAAAAAAAGTGTAAAAAATAAATAAAGTAAAATAAATAAAAAATAAACAAAAATAAAAAATAAAACGCCCCTGTCCCCGGTAGCTTGCGCGCAGAAGCGAACGCACACGTAAGTCCCGCCCACGTATGTAAACGTCATTCAAACCACACATGTGAGGTATTACCGCGTGCGTTAGAGCGAGAGCAACAATTCTAGCACTAGACCTCCTCTGTAATGCCCCGTACACACCATCACTTTATGTGATGAAAAAAAATGACGTTTTTAAAAACGTCACTTTAATTGACCGTGTGTGGGGGGAAAACGTCGTTTTATGTCTTCTAAAAAACGACCAAAAAAATTGAAGCATGCTTCAATTTTATGTGTCGTTTTTCAAAACGTCAACTTTTACTTCACAGAAATTGACCGTGTGTAGTAAAAAACGTTGTTTAAAACGACGTTTTTTCACCCGCGCATGCCCAGAAGCTACTTATGAAGCGCGCTTCAATGGAAAAAGTGGGGAGAACGTAACCTCGCTTTGCTAGAACATTGTGAGAAAAACGATGGTGTGTAGGCAACTTCGTCTTTGAAAATTGAAGTTTCAAAAATGTAATTTTTTACTTCACAGAAAATGTCGTTTTTTTTCATCACATAAAGTGATGGTGTGTACGGGGCATTACTCTAAACTGGTAACTTGTAAACATTTTCAAAGCGTCGCCTATGGAGATTTTTAAGTAACAAAGTTTGGCGCCATTCCATGAGTGTGCACAATTTTAAAGCGTGACATGTTGGGTATCTATTTACTCAGCGTAACCTCATCTTTCATATTTTACAAAAAAATTGGGCTAACTTTACTGTTTTGTTATTTTTAAATTCATGAAACCATTTTTTTTCCCCAAAAAAAGGCGTTTGAAACATTATTGCGCAAATACCGTGCAAGATAAAAAGTTGCAATGACCGCCATTTTATTCCCTAGGGTGTCTGCTAAAAAAAACATGTATAATGTTTGGGGGTTCTGAGTAATTTTCTAGCAAAAGAATGATGATTTGTACATGTAGGAGAGAAGTGCCAGAATAGGCCCGGTATGGAGGTGGGTATAAAAGCCCTGTATTGAAGGGGTTAAGGTAAATACAGCTCTGCAGCAGAGAGTCTCGTAACCCCTCTGGTGAACCGCTGCCTTCACCTTTAATATTGTTTCTGGATTATACTCAAAATGTCATGCCTAAAGGTGTCCATTATTGTCTATTACAACATTGACATGAGACGGTTATGCTCCCAGCGCCATTCTTTACGCACGGAAAGCTGTATGATGACTGTTTAACAGGATCAGCGTTAGGCAGTTAAATCTGGCTGGTAATGCTCTTCCACATATGGAGGATTCAGATCAGAAGCATCACGCTAATAGAAAGGATTGCAGGGAAAGGGAATTAGCGCACTTATTCTTTATCAGTCCAGGTGGCAGCTCTTCGTCTGTATGACAGTGCCCACGCCAGAATGAGATAATCCCCCCTCCGCACAAAATCGTATCAAAGCTAGCCTGGCCTGCTTGAATAATACAGACGGTTTAGAGGCGTCGTCTGCATTGTAATGAGCTTTAGCGGCCAAGGGAACACCTGAGCCGATGAGCCCTGCAAGGCCCCCTTTTTCCCTGCCTGCCGCTATAGCACTGATGTAATAGCCTGAGTCAGCTAGATGGCTACCCTACAGTCGGAATGTGCTCTACAGACCAATCATTACATTGGAAGCTCTCAGAGGTTCCCTTCCAGAGCTGCAATCAATATTTCTAGGAGGCTGAGACAATGGATGGAAAGAGGGATGGATGGATGGATCGGGTACCAATCTTTTGTGTTGTAATTCTGGATTTTAAAGGGAACATGTACTACCCATAAAAGATAAAGTCAAAGGGCCAGATTCACGTAGATAGGCGTATTTTTGGGCGTGCATAACGTATTTGATTTACGTTACGCCGCCGCAAGTTTTTCAGGCAAGTGCTTTATTCACAAAGCACTTGCCTGTAAAGTTGCGGCGGCATAGCGTAAATCACCCGGCGGAATTCAAATTCGGCGGGTAGGGGGCGTGTTTCATTTAAATGAAGCGCGTCCCCACGCAGAACGAACTGCGCATGCGCGGTCCCTAAAAAATCCCGGCGTGCATTGCTCTAAATGACGTCGCAAGGACGTCATTGGTTTTGACGTGGACGTAAATGGCGTCCAGCCCCATTCACGGACGACTTACGCAAACGACGCAAAATTTCAAAATTTCGACGCGGGAACGTCGGCCATACTTAACATAGGAGGCAGCTTTATCTTTACGCCAGCATAGCTCTTACGGAAACAGCGTATCTTTACTGCGATGGGCAAGCGTACGTTCGTGAATCGGCGTATCTACTAATTTGCATATTTTACGCCAAACTCAATGGAAGCGCCACCTAGCGGCCAGCGGAAATATTGCACCCTAAGATACGACGGCGCAGTTTGAGCATACACTTAAACATGCGACGGGCTTAAATTGTGAGTTACGTTGGTGTATCTACTGATACGCCGGCGTAACTCTTTGTGAATCCGGCCCAAAGTGTTGCTTTAGAGCAGGGAGAGTAGGAAGCACATACTTACCTCCCATGTTCTTTCGCGTTGTCCTGTTGGCCTGCCAGGGATGGGGGCGCCCACATTGTTTTTCTCCGCTATATTACCACAGTACAATGCTTAGTGTCTGAGCGGCCAATCATAGGCCTGTGTGTATCCATGAGTGTGCGGGACGTGTTATATGGAACAAAGCACCCCCAACATCCCTTTAGATATGCAATTTCCCATGGCCGATCCCTGACAGCCAATGTGAGATGGCTCGTGAAGTAGGAACACCCTGAGGGGGTCTTCTTTCTTTAATGTGTCTGCTGAGGATTTTATCAGAAAATAGATGGACATTCAAATTGGTAGGACCTTAGATGATCCCAGCTCAGTTCTCCAGGGACAGCTAATGGGCATTGTTGACCCTCTTTTACTTACCTGAGCTCCAAATCTCTGTGGGAGATTTCCGTGGGATCCCAAGTCATTCTCTCCATGGCTGATCGGCTCCTCATTGGATAGATTGATCGCAGCGCAGCCATTGGCTCCCGCTGCTGTCAATCAAATCCAGTGATGCGGCCTCCGGGGGGCGAGGCCGAGTCATACACTTGCCGGCTATGCCCAGAGGGAGTTGATTTCATGTTTCGGGGATTTCATACTCTTCCGGAAAGGAACCGAGACCATCGCCGTGGGACCCCAGAAGAGGACATTTCGGGCCACACTGTGCAAAACGAACTGTACAGTGGAGGTAAGTAAGTGGCGGGCACCTCTCACGAAGATTGTTGTGATGGCAACAATGGCCGTGACCCGTACATACTGCGCATGCGTGAGAACGGGCGGTGCATGCTAGTCGCTCAGCTGCACTGTAACCTGGAAGATATTGCTTGTGGGCTTCACATGCCCACAAGCAATATAGAAAATGCCAGGGGAGAAGAATATAAACTATCTTACAATAGGAAATCGGCAATCGAGCAGCGATCGAACCCTAAAACGTGAGTGATATCAATAGGAAAAAAATCTATATTACAGTAATCCCCCCCCCAAAAAATGTATACAGTGGGAACTCCGCTTTAAGCGTAAATAATGTATAATGTCCAGTATGTCCTACAAGCTTTGGCAAAACAGTAGCAGCGCTTTCGGCAAACTTCATGCAGCCTTGAATGGAGATAGATAGATAGATAGATGGATATAGAGAGATAGATAGATATAGAAAGATAGCTATAGAAAGATAGATATATATAGAGAGATAGATATAGAGAGATAGATAGATAGATAGAGAGATAGATATAGAAAGATAGAGAGATAGATAAAGAGAGAGAGAGAGAGATAGATAGATAGATAGATAGATAGATGGATATAGAGAGATAGATAGATATAGAGAGATATATAGAGATATATATATATAGATAGATAGATAGATAGATATAGAGAGATAGATAGATATAGAAAGATAGAGAGATAGATAGATAGAGAGATAGATATAGATAGAGAGACAGAGAGATAGATAGATAGATAGATAGATATAGAAAGATAGATATATATAGAAAGAAAGATAGATAGATATAGAGAGATAGATAGATAGATATAGAGATAGATAGATATAGAGAGATAGATATAGAGAGATAGATAGATAGATATAGAGAGATAGATAGATAGATAGATAGATAGATATAGGAAGATAGATATAGATAGATAGATAGATAGATAGATATAGATAGATAGATAGATAGATAGATAGATAGATATAGGGAGATAGAGAGATAGATATAGAAAGATAGATATAGATATAGATAGATAGATAGATATAGATAGAGAGATAGAGACTGAAAATGACATTTAACCCCGAGATCTCCGATAAAAGGACCCATCAGCACATTTCCATCTAATTTATTACCCTTAATACCCATTGGCCGCTCTATGCCCGGGGAGGCAGCACAAGCCAAGCAATTTTAGGACAGGCTGGAGATCACTTAGATGTAACCTATTTCTCACTGCTGGGTCCACTGGGAAATTAAAGGGAACAGTAATGACTTAGCCCCTCCCTTCTTCATATTAATTACAGTAATCTCAGGGTCTCTGCCGCACAGCTGCTCACACCTCCAGATTTATAGCAGTAGATCCTCCATGAATCCTCCACTGGCATCACATATCTAACTATATCACCCCTTTTCTCATCAGTCTCTGTTCTGCCCACAGCAACCAATCAATCCACTTGTCATGTTTTTTCTAGTACAGCTTAAGGGTCTGACCATTTGCACTAAAACGCACGTTTCCTGCAGCGCACAGAAACACGCCGTTTGTATAATTGTTAATGGCACACCCACGCATCTAGCAAATGCGCACACACGTTTGGTGCAATTTCAAAAACATTTGACCTGTGTGTACTTTAAGGCGCAGTAAGCAACTGTATTTTAGTGTACAATTAATAAACAACAGTGCCTTGAAAAAGTATTCATACCCCTTGAAATTTTCCACTTTTTGTCATGTTACAACCAAAAACATGTATTTTATTGGGATTTTATGTGATAGACCAACACAAAGTGGCACATAATTGTGAAGTGGAAGGAAAATGATAAATAGATTTCATTTTTTTTTCTTTTTTACAAATAAATATGTGAAAAGTGTGGGGGGCATTTAGCCCCCTTTACTCTGATACCCCTAACTAAAAGCCAGTGGAACCAATTGCCTTCAGAAGTCATCTAATTAGTAAATAGAGCCCACCTGTGTGTAATTTTATCTCAGTATAATAAAGCTGTTCTGTGAGGCCCTCGGAGGTTTGTTAGAGAACCTTAGTGAACAAACAGCATCATGAAGGCCAAGGAGCACACTAGACGGGTCAGGGATAAAGTTGTGGAGAAGTTTAAAGCAGGGTTAGGTTAAAAAAAAAATATCCCAAGCTTTGAACATCTCCCGGAGCCCGGGCGCCACACCCCCCCCTATCCTCAGCAACCCCTATTTGCATAATGGATAGATTCATGCATAGCATAGCCATAGGCTCTAATAGGCTTCAAAATAGGGTGGACTCGGGACGCAGAGGATTGCATCTGGAGCCCACCCAGGTGTGTTGCAACAGGGAATGAAAATTTGCTGTTGAAACACTGATCCTCCTCCTGGCCAATCGGGAAGCAGGTATGATTCCTGTTTCCCGATTGGCCATAACGTCTGGCGATCCTAATGGACGCCTAGCGCCGGAAGGAGAGAGGAGACACTGCGGAAGCTGCTCCAGCAGAGGACACCGGAGCAGCTTTCCCCGAGCCCGCCATGCTCTCACCCCCTGTATCCAAGGTAAGGACAGCGGGTGGTGGTGAGGGAGTGTGTTAGTGCTGCACGGGGGGGCACTGCCCGAGGCATGTGTATTCTTAGAACCTTGGGTGTGCTTTGTGTATTTCTTCCAGACCTGTGCAGTAATCCAGTGTTATACTTTACTTCCTATAATAAAGACTGGTCACTGTGGCTCTCTCTCCTTGTGCAGGATGACTGGTCTTGTCTCCGCCCTTCCTGTAGTTTTCTATAGGTAGCCTGTGGTGGGTGGAGCCTGCTGGGTCCCTCCTACAGTTCTGCTCTCAGCACAGCAATGAAGTCAATGGCCTGGATTCAAGAAGCAATTGCGCCTGTGTAACCATAAGTTACACAGCGCAATTGCTTACTTGCCCTGGCGTAACAAATGCTCCTGATTCAGGATTCTCGTTACGCCGACTGCAGCCTAAGATATGCGCGGCATAAGGCTCTTATGCCCGCATATCTTAGGCTGCATTCTTGCGATGGCCGCTAGGTGGCGTTCCCATTGTGCTCAGCGTATAGTATGCAAATTGCATACTAACGCTGATTCACAACGTTGCGCGAGCCCTGCGTACGCAATTTACGTTGTTTCCGTACGGCGGTTTTCGCATAAGGCTGCCCCTGCTATTAGCAGGGGCAGCCAATGTTACGTATACCCGTCGTTCCCGCGTCGCGAAATTTTAAAGTTACGTAGTTTGCGTAAGTGAATCGTGAATGGCGCTGGACGCCATTCACGTTCACTATGAAGCAAATGACGTCCTTGCGACGTCATTTGCCGCAATGCACGTCGGGAAAGTTTCCCGACGGAGCATGCGCTCTACGCTCGGCGCGGGAACGCGCCTAATTTAAATGATTCCCGCCCCCTACGGGATCATTTAAATTGCGCGCGCTTACGCCGGGCATTTTGCCGGTGCGCCCACGCAATTTACGGAGCTACTGCTCCATGAATCAAGGGCAGCGCAGTAAATTTGTTGCCCTGCGCCTCCGTAAAAAATGCGCAAATCTACTTGAATCCGGGCCAATGCTTCTTTTACAAGGTTATACCTGGGTTTGCCCATTTAAAACGTGGATTTATATCCTTTGTGACTATTGAGGAATAAATTTAAATAAAAGCTTTTTTTTTTTTTTGCCTGGAGTTCAGCTTTATTAGTCAGCGTGATAGTGACAGTTTTAAAGTTGTAATTATTTTGTCCAGCAGCCCATAAAGAATTGAATACATTTTAGACTGGCAAACCTGGTCCAGGTCATTAAAAGCATTTTCCGTCTAAGCGCACTGCGCACCCCCTGCCTACTTCCAGTACAGACCTTTGCACAGCCGAGCGCAATTATCCTGCTTTTCTGACCGTGCTGTGAATAGGTGCGGAGGGGGAGGGGGGTACAGTGGGGGTTCGGGGAGGGGAGGGCAAGTCTAATTACTGGTGGGGACATTCAGCCTAAATATTCCCTGGAGGGACCCGGATTTAAGTAGATGCCGTTGTCATGACAACCGCTCCTGTCAAGGCTGCTCGTCCTCAGCCTGACAACTTCCCTGATGTACAGGATCCCATCCCAGCCGCCAAACCTCACACTCCATGCATTGATTTTACTAGTCAACCGGAGACAAGGGGCCTCCTGCCTAATACACTCCCAAATGAAGATGTAGCCTTGTGCCTCCAGCCATGCAGATCACCGATCACACCAACAAGAGGGGATTATAAATAAAACAGACACATCACACTGACACCGTCTATACCGCCATCAGGAAGAGTATGCTCTGACCCCCACCGAGGTTCAGCATGTGCACAGTGATATGATACAGCAAAACCATCAATGACTGCCTGCCAAATGTATAATGTAAAAGGGTCCAGAGGTGCAGGGTGCTGTGTAATGTAAAGGGGTCCAGAGGTGTGGTGCTGTGTAATGTAAAGGGGTCCAGAGGTGTGGTGCTGTATAATGTAAAGGGGTCCAGAGGTGCAGGGTGCTGTATAATGTAAAGGGGTCCAGAGGTGCAGGGTGCTGTGTAATGTAAAGGGGTCCAGAGGTGTGGTGCTGTATAATGTAAAGGGGGCCAAAGGTGTAGGGTGTTGTGTAATGTAAAGAGGTCCAGAGGTACAAGGGCCGTGTAATGTAAAGGGGTCCAGAGGTGCAGGGTGCTGTGTAATGTAAAAGGGGCCAGAGGTGCAGGGTGCTGTGTAATGCAAAGAGGTCCAGAGGTGCAGGGTGCTGTGTAATGTAAAGAGGTCCAGAGGTACAAGGGCTGTGTAATGTAAAGGGGTCCAGAGGTGCAGGGTGCTGTGTAATGTAAAAGGGTCCAGAGGTGCAGGGTGCTGTGTAATGCAAAGAGGTCCAGAGGTGCAGGGTGCTGTGTAATGTAAAGAGGTCCAGAGGTACAAGGGCCGTGTAATGTAAAGGGGTCCAGAGGTGCAGGGTGCTGTGTAATGTAAAAGGGTCCAGAGGTGCAGGGTGCTGTGTAATGCAAAGAGGTCCAGAGGTGCAGGGTGCTGTGTAATGTAAAGAGGTCCAGAGGTGCAGGGTGCTGTGTAATGTAAAGGGGAAAAAGGGTAATGTAATGTAATGTAAAGAGGTCCAGAGGTGCAGGGTGCTGTGTAAGGTAAAGGGGTCCAGAGGAATAAGGGCTGTGTAATGTAAAGGGGTCCAGAGGAATAAGGGCTGTGTAATGTAAAGGGGTCCAGAGGTGAAGGGTGCTGTGTAATGTAAAGGGGAAAAAGGGTAATGTAATGTAAAGAGGTCCAGAGGTGCAGGGTGCTGTGTAAGGTAAAGGGGTCCAGAGGAATAAGGGCTGTGTAATGTAAAGGGGTCCAGAGGAATAAGGGCTGTGTAATGTAAAGGGGTCCAGAGGTGAAGGGTGCTGTGTAATGTAAAGGGGAAAAAGGGTAATGTAATGTAATGTAAAGAGGTGCAGGGTGCTGTGTAAGGTAAAGGGGTCCAGAGGAATAAGGGCTGTGTAATGTAAAGGGGTCCAGAGGAATAAGGGCTGTGTAATGTAAAGGGGTCCAGAGGTGAAGGGTGCTGTGTAATGTAAAGGGGAAAAAGGGTAATGTAATGTAATGTAAAGAGGTGCAGGGTGCTGTGTAAGGTAAAGGGGTCCAGAGGAATAAGGGCTGTGTAATGTAAAGGGGTCCAGAGGTGCAGGGTGCTGTGTAATGTAAAGGGGAAAAAGGGTAATGTAATGTAAAGAGGTCCAGAGTGCTGTGTAATGTAAAGGGGTCCAGAGGAATAAGGGCTGTGTAATGTAACATGTTTCATAGGAAACCATGATAAATGGGCTTTAGTGCAAATCAGCAAAATGCAAAATGCACTAAAAATGCATAGATGTGAATCAGGCCTTAAGCCTAGTACACACGGGCAAGAATCTCGTCAGGAAAAAAATGATGTTTTTCCAGACGAGATTCTTGGCAAGAATCTCTTGCCGCCCGAGTGTATAGACTCTCCTTTCAAAAGAACCGCGCTTCTCTTGAACGGCAAGAACGTTGTGGCGTCATGCGTGTAAAGGCAGGTGTCCCAATACTTTTGATAATATTGTGTCTCATTTGGATTGGTTGTTGACTATAGATGGATTTCTCTTACCAGCAGAGATTGATTGGTTTATTTTCCAATCATAAAGCAAAGCCTATATGATATACCATAAGAGCTCGTGTACACGGGTGTTTTTCTTTTTTCCGATGCGGGTCATGAAATGCCCTCTGGCATCAATGTAGTAGTGTAGATAACAGTTCAGAGGCAGCATTTGACCTGCTCTGCGCTGTAATTCTCCAGACACAGAAAAGGGAATTTATCTAATGAGGCAGACAGAATCTAGAGTAACTGTACATGGCAACCAATCAGCTTCTATTTTTAGCTTGTACAGTTAAGTTTTTAAATTGTAAGATAGAAGCTGATTGGTCGCCTGCTCTAGATTCCCCCCAGCATGTCCTATTGGGGTGCAATTGCAGGCGAAGCAAGTCAGGCGAAGGTCTTTCTTATTAATCGTTGGATTTCCTATTTGAACATGTGTTTGAGATTTGCTGTTTGAATGGAATAAGGGAACATTTGATACCCCATAACGGGACCCCAACACACACGGATGGCAGTTTTTTGTTTGATCAAGCAGTGATCTCACACAGAGATTTCTTGGAAGTTAAGAAGCAAACCCCAACAACGAACTTCTCTTATTCGGTCCTTTTTGGTTTGTTAAATATACCAAAGAAAGTGTTTTGTTCGATCTCAGTGGTTCTCAACCTGGGGGTCGGGGGTCAAATGATGATTTACCAGGGGTCACCGAATCCTGGGCTGTTCCTGAAGCCCGTATCGCTCTCCCAGCATTTCTGCAGCCACCCAACAGTTCTATCCCTGGAGCCCACAGCTGCCCACTCAGCCTCTTCGCAGGCGCCCATTCAGTTCACGGCATGGCTGGGGGGCAAAGACTAGAGGTCAGCTGACTGGTGAGGAATGTGAAGTGGGAGGGGCTGGAGGAGACCCTATCTCCTGATTTCAGCATAGGTGTCACTGCTACGAGACACCATAGAGCTGGGAGACACAGTGAAGCTGGAGACAGTGGCCCAGATTCTCGTAGATGGGCGCAAAAATGTGCGGGCGTAACGTATCTCATTTACGTTATGCCGCCGCAAGTTTTTCAGGCAAGTGCTTTATTCACAAAGCACTTGCCTGTAAAGTTGCAGCGGCGTAGCGTAAATCACCCGGTGGAATTCAAATTCGGCGGTTAGGGGGCGTGTTTCATTTAAATGAAGCGCGTCCCCGCGCCGAACGAACTGCGCATGCACCGTCCCTAAAATATCCCAGCGTGCATTGCTCTAAATGACGTCACAAGGACGTCATTGGTTTTGACGTGGACGTAAATTCCGTCCAGCACCATTCACGGACGACTTACGCAAACAACGTAATTTTTAGAATTTTCGACGTGGGAACGACGGCCATACCTAACATTGGCTGCACCTTATATAGCAGGGGCAACTTTACGCCGGGAAAAGCCTAACGTAAACGTCGTAACTTTACTACGTCGGCCGCGCGTACGTTCGGGAATTTGCGTATCTAGCTAATTTGCATACTCGACGCGGAAATCGACGGAAGCGCCACCTAGCGGGGAAAAAAAAAATTGCAGTTACGATCCGACGGTGTAAGAGACTTACGCCTGTCGGATCGAATGGATATCTATGCGTAACTGATTCTAAGAATCAGTCGCATAGATACGACGGCCCAGATTAGGACTTACGTTGGCGTACATGGCGCTGCGCCGTCGTAAGCCCTTTAAGAATCTGGGTCAGTGAGTTACACTACCTGCGATTATAGTTGCCAATACAAGGACTCAGGGAGCGCTAAATGTCTGTGGGTTAGGGGAGTACATTTCTTGTCTTGCCTTGGGTGCTGACAACCCACGCTACGAAAATAATTTTACTGTTAGGGGTCCCCACAACTTGGGAAATGTTATCAAGGGGTCACAGCCCTAGAAGGTTGAGCACCACTGTTCTATCTGTTTGATAAGTGCAAAAACAAACTTCTAATCCTGCCAGAAATCTTGCCAGCTGATAACTTCCTGTTCTCTCTGCCTGTGCTGCATTGTTATCGGTTATATTGTTCCTATTTAGCCCTGTGGACTACAGAACCACACCAATCTATGTTATATAGAAGGAGCGGGGTGGTCTCTGTAGTCTTGTCCTGGAGTGACAACTTTGGCTCCCTCCATAGATACAGTGGAGTAAAGGGCCTGGTGGTCCCCAGATGGCATTCCCAGGGGGGCCATGCCTGAAGCTGTGTAAGGGGCCCCAAAATTCCTGATGGTGGCCCTGGATATGGTGGATGCATTTGTTTCCTTATATATCGTTTTTTTTCCTTTATTTTTACCTGGTAACTCCATACCTCCCAACATTTTGAAATGGGAATGAGGGACACCTACTAGCAAACGTAGGTAGGCATAGGACACTCCCCCTGCCACACCCCCTTAAAGGAGAATTAACCAAAAAAGGGTTAATTAAATCCACAAATGCTTTTTTATATCGATACAATTCCTTTATATTGGCTTTGAAAATTTACAAATTCAGCAATTTAGAAATCAGATGAAAGGTTTAGCTCTGGGAAACACTTTTTGAAAGAGAAAAGGTGCATTTTATATACATATATATATGGATCAGACCGAAATGAGGAAAGAGGGACAGAGGGACTTTGCTCCAAATGAGGGACAGTCCCTCGAAATCAGAGACAGTTGGGAGCTATGTAATTCTGCCAGTGACACCCTTCCTGTGCTAAGGTGACAACGCTCATTTACTCCACTGTATCTATGGAGGGAGACAAGCAGAAGGACCTTGTCTGATAACTACTGTCTCTCCCAAGATACGCCAGGACCAGCGCTGTCTACAACTCGCTTGCCTCGCTGCTCCTTTAAGTGTTAAACATGAACGACCTGCCAAGACAAAACGATCTCAATACCTTCTTATAGCAATCAGAACTCAGATGAGAAATGATTTCTGATTGGCTGCTTTGGATTGCTGCGCTTTGCACATCCTCACTGCCATCATCTTGTCTTGAAAGCTTGTGTCAGATACCTGGAGCCACGCTGAGCGCAGTAGTTCGATCCGCTGGCCCCTACATCACTATTGTGTCCTGTAGTGTGGTTGGAGGCCGGCGGACAGAACCACAGAGTGCACCAGGGGACCAGCCATCTGATACGCCGGGAAGTATAAGCTAACAGAGGCTCCCAGTGCTCTTCAAGGGAGCGAAGTCTCAATGTAGCATCCGGCAGAGAGGTCAGCATAGAGGATCCTCTTGCTTTACTTACCTTATTTATTACAGATACACAGCACTCTACATACTGTGCATTGGTATGAGTACCGCAAGGAGCTTTCAATCTAAGGGCCCTATCTCACATACTAGGGGCCAATTCAGACAGGAGCCAAATAACCTACCAGCATGTCTTTGGAGTGTGGGGGGAAACCAAATGACCTACAGCAGTGGTCTGTATCCAGCCTTCTTGGCACAATTCCTTCCACTGACACCAACTAAGGGGCACCATTCCTATAACTGAAACCAACTATGAGGCACCATTCCTTCCACTGACACCAACTATGAGGCACCATTCCTTCCACTGACACCAACTATGAGGCAAAAGAGAAATGACCTATGGGCAAGTATATATCCTCGTCCCCACTGTGCAACACTTAGGGCACTTTGTAGCCCCCTTGTGCTCTGGTCCACCCCTCCATGGTGTCTCTCCGGGTTTTCTCCCTTGGCCTATCCCTGGCCCCGCATGTGTGTCTATGTTGTCTATGAGGCACCATTGCTTCCACTGACACCAACTATGAGACACCATTCATTCAACTGACACCCTCTATGGGGTACCATTCCTCCCACTATTAAACAGTAGGGCACTATTCCTTCCACTGACACCAACAATGGGGCATCATTTCTCCCAGTGATGGGGCAATACCTCCCAGTGATACCATTCTCTGACCCCACTAAAATCTAATGGACAATGAAGCAGCCCCTTTATTTAGAAAGTCTGGAGACCCCTGACCTAGAGGAAAGCCACTCGGCACAGGGAGAACGTGAAAACTCCATGCAGGTAGCGTAATGGTTGGCCTGAGGCCTTTATTTTTCTGCAAGACAGAAGTGCCAAAATTGAGCCAACCGTGCTTTATGTCTATACACTTGACAACAGGGTTGCTTTTTTTATTAGATTATGTGGGAGCGTTATAATATATTACATATGACTCTCTACTACACCATTATAACAGTACATATGACTGTCTACTACACCATTATAACATAGTACATATGACTCTCTACTACGCCAATATAACATAGTACACATGACTCTCTACTACACCATTATAACATAGTACATATGACTCTCTACTACGCCAATATAACATAGTACACATGACTCTCTACTACACCATTATAACATAGTACATATGACTCTCTACTACGCCAATATAACATAGTACACATGACTCTCTACTACACCATTATAACATAGTACATATGACTCTCTACTACGCCAATATAACATAGTACACATGACTCTCTACTACACCATTATAACATAGTACATATGACTCTCTACTACGCCGATATAACACAGTACATATGAATGGTGTAGTAGAGTCATATGTACTATGTTATAATAGTGTAGTAGAGAGTCATATGTACTATGTTATAATAGCATAGTAGAGAGTCATATGTACTATGGTATAATGGTGTAGTAGAGAATCGTATGTAATATCTTATAATGGTTTAGTAGAGTCTACTACACCATTATAAGATATTACATACGATTCTCTACTACACCATTATACCATAGTACATATGACTCTCTACTACACCATTATACCATAGTACATATGACTCTACAACACCATTATAACATAGTTCTTTTTTTTAACACAAAAAAACAGGTTTGAACAGTTGCCCAGATTGCCTGTTTCCCGGTCGCTCTACTTTGTTTCAGTTTTTCTAAATGAGCCCCACAATCAGGCTTATTTCACAACTTAAAGAGCAACGATTCATAGCAAGCCATCAGAACCCCCATACCACTAATTTGACTGAAATTTGATTGGTTGTTATTTCACTTTCCATATCATTTGCTGTGCTATTTATTAACCCAAGCCTGCCTTTTGGGGCACGCAGCACAGAGCCTGCTGGGACTTGCAGTTTCCTAGCAGCGCGGCGGGCGTGCTGCGTTTTTGTTCAACACGCCTACGATCCTCTATATCGAAATTCCTCCGAAAATATCCAGTTGGCTGCTGAATAATGCGGATCCCCTCTGGGTCACGCTCTTTGTAAGCGCTTGATATTTTTTCTGTACCGTTTCATTTTGCACCTCCGCCTGTGTCCTGGGGGAACGCAGAGTCTGATTTCTCCCCGGAGGGCGGCTGTCACTGTGACTGAGGACGCACAGCTGCGCACACACACACACTGGGTCTCATATATAAAAATCGCAGCAAATCAAAAATTGTGGTGTAGCTCATGTCAGCCAATCACCTGCTTGCTGTCATCCTCTTACCTGCGGTAGAACTACGGCAGGTAAAAACTGACCGGCTAGTAGAGGCAATGCCTCCATTTATCTTTGCAATAGTGTCTACCATTGAATCCTACTGTATGTTTTTCATTATCATCCTGATATGTTCCCTTTCCTTGCAATAAATAGGCTCATTAGAGCAGAAAATGACGTCTGCTGGAAGCAGGTGTCACTAATGAAGCATCATCTGTGTTACTGATTCAGCACAATGTACCTATCTGATCTCATAGGGGTCCATCTATCTTATATTCCTCCATCCTTGCACAATACCGCTGATATTACCCTTAGTATTCTGTACCTAGCCATTTTAATTTGGGGGTTCTCCCCTCCCCCCTCCTCCCCCTTCTGTGGGTGCTGCATATGCTGTCTGCTTTCCCATTGGCTGGAAATGATGTCACTGCTCCTAGAATCGGGTAATAAACAGTTGGTGGAGGTGCAGGGATGGTGCCGTCACCACTGCTACACCCAGTCATTCATATATCGCTCTGGCTCCCGTCCTCTGTAACCCTTGCTGTGCCAGGATCGCAGATTTACTCCTAGACATACAAGACCAATTGCGCTGGGAATTTCATCAACTCCCGCTCCATTATACGTTATCAGCTTTGGAGCCTAGCAAGTTCAACCGCAGAGCTTACAATCTATAAAAAAAAAAAAATGTTGCTACACCAATGCTAGTGAAATAGAACGTCTGCCTGTAAGGGAAAGAAAAATGGATGGGGAGGGGAGGAGCACACCCACCACCCCTGATAGAAATGTCTATATCACCCAATAATGTCCATTTCACTAGTAACACCCCACAGGTACATCAGAAGAACGCACAACCCATCAGATAAAAAAGGCGAAACACACTCTTTTCATGCTTCCTAAGCTTGCCAGAGTGACATCATAGTGGGCTGCCTCAGATCTGGCAATCTACCTCCAACCCAGAAAGTTCTCTACATATAACACAGGTGATATTAGAGCATATATCCATCCACAATGCTATTGATATTACGTATTGATATATGATTTTAGATATTTTATTAGATATTGATATGCTATTTCTAAGCTTGCCAGGGGTACAGAGTGACATCATAGTGGGCTGCCTCTAAACCAACGGTCTACCTCCAACCCAGAAAGTTCTCTATATATATATATATATATAACACAGGTGATATTAGAGCATGAATCCACAATGCTATTGATATTACGTATTGATATATGATTTTAGATATTATATTAAATATTAGATATTGATATGCTATTTCTAAGCTTGCCAGGGGTACAGAGTGACATCATAGTGGGCTGCCTCTGATCTGGCGGTCTACCTCCAACCCAGAAAGTTCTCTATATATATATATAACACAGGTGATATTAGAGCATGAATTCACAATGCTATTGATATTAGGTATTGATATAAGATATTAGATATTGTATTAAATATTGATATGCTATTCCTAAGCTTGCCAGGGGTACAGAGTGACATCACAGTGGGCTGCCTCTGATCTGGTGGTCTACCTCCAGCCCAGAAAGTTCTCTATATATAACACGGGTGATATTAGAGCATATATCCACAATGCTATTGATATTAGGTATTGATTTATGATATTATATTAGATATTGATATTAAATATTAGATATTGATATGCTATTCCGAAGCTTGCCAGGGGTACAGAGTGACATCACAGTGGGCTGCCTCTGATCCGGCGGTCTACCTCCAGCCCAGAAAGTTCTCTATATATAACACAGGTGATATTAGAGCATGAATCCACAATGCTATTGATATTAGGTATTGATATAGGATATTAGATATTGTATTAAATATTGATATGCTATTCCGAAGCTTGCCAGGGGTACAGAGTGACGTCATCGTGGGCTTTCTCTGATGCAGTGGTCTACCTCCAGCCCAGAAAGTTCTCTATATATAACACAGGTGATATTAGAGTATAAATCCACAATGCTATTGATATTAGGTATCGATTTATGATATTAGATATTATATTAGCTATTGATATTAAATATTAGATATTGATATGCTATTCCTAAGCTTGCCAGGGGTACAGAGTGACGTCATCGTGGGCTTCCTCTGATGCGGTGGACTACCTCCAACCCAGAAAGTTGTCTATATATATAACACAGGTGATATTAGAGCAGAAATCCACAATGCTATTGATATTAGATATTGATATATGATATAAGATATTATATTAAATATCAGATATTGATATGCTATTCCTAAGCTTGCCAGGGGTACAGAGTGACGTCATCGTGGGCTGCCTCTGAGCCGGCATCGACACAGGTGATAGTAGAGCATATATCCACAATGCTATTGATATTAGATAGTATATTAGCTATTGATATGCTATTGATATTAGAGCACAAATCCACAATACTATTGATATTAGATATTGATATTTGATATTAGATATTCTATTAGATAGTGATATTAATATTAGTGATATTAGAGCATGAATCCACAATGCTATTGATATTAGCTATTGATATGCTATTGATATTAGAGCACAAATCCACAATACTATTGATATTAGATATTATATTAGATAGTGATATTGATGATATTCGAGCATATATCCACAATCCTATTGATATTAGATATTGATATGCTATTGATATTAGAGCACAAATCCACAATACTATTGATATTAGATATTGATAGTTGATATTAGATATTATATTAGATAGTGATATTGATATTGGTGATATTAGAGCATGGATCCACAATCCTATTGATATTAGATATTGATATTTGATATTATATTAGATAGTGATATTGATATTAGTGATATTAGAGCATGGATCCACAATCCTATTGATATTAGATATTGATATGCTATTGATATTAGTGATATTAGAGCATGAATCCACAAAGATGGATCTGTCTGGGTGATGTCATATAACTCAGCTATCACTGGTCTCATTCCAAATCTTTCCCTGCAAGCCGTAAAAAGAGCCATGCTTCCATGCAAAGCCTTTGCAACCAATCAGATATCACCTCTGTCTGTTTAAAACATTCAGAGCAATAAAAGATCACATCCGATTGGTTGTCATGGCTTACCGCACTTTGCACATGGCTTCTTGCCTACTTCATGTCTAACACGCATGTTCACAACAAACGCCACCGGTACCAATTAAAGGAGCCACCAACCTATCATATCATAGACATGTGAAAAGCACCTTCAACGCTAGAAGAAAAAAAATACATGTTTTTAAACGCTATTGCCAAATTTGATGCTGGTTAGAATAAAGTCGCCCACGTCATTTAGACATGGGCGACTTTATTCTTAAAGCAGATGGAAAACCATTGCCATGCAAAGTGTTGTAACTCATAGTAAGCAGCTTTCTGTTTACTCTAGCCCTAAAAAATGATTTTTGATTGGCTGATAGTAAGTGCACTTTGCAGATTGCCTTATTAAAGAAGCACATAGGATTTAAATAGTGGATATGAAGCTTGCCTGTCTGAACAGAGCTCCTTACCTGCACCTGCATAAAAGAGCCCCGGTAGAAGCAGCATGCAGCCGCTGATAGGGCACTCCATAAACTGCACCTCTCAGTCATTGTAAAAGCAGATCCTCCATCCAAATACACAGAGAAGAAGCCGGGATCCGTCCCCAGGTCTGGTGGCTGTCAGCTGCTGTCTGTGTCTAGCAGTCTGTACAGCTGATGCTCCCTGCTGGTGCTGATGCTGCTGCTGCTGCTGGATTGCAGGCTGATGGTTCTTGCATTACCTCATCTCTTGTCAGTAGAGCATCATGGGAGGAGCCTGGTTCTCATAGAAATTCACCTCCCCCTCCCCCTCCTACCGCGCTCTAATCTCCCAATTCCCTTTCTGTCTCCCTGGGATCACACCTCCCCTTTTTCCTTGCTTTTAGATGTGAATGAATGAGATTCTGCTGGGTGGGGGCAGGGTAGGAATCCGAGGTCATCAGGAGCACCTCGAGAAACCGCCCAGGTGACCTAATGCTGGCTATAGGCATCAATCTGCGCTCTCCAGATTCATCGACCATTTTTCGCTCGTAGTTTTGTGCGAACGATCAATGCACTAACACGAGGGATTTTCTATGACGATTTATATGTTTGCGAAATACGCACACCAGAAAATCGTGAACTGCCACTTCTAGGTGCAGGAAGCCAGTCCAGAACAACCATGAGCAGATGATGAAGGTGCATGTAGACTGGAAGTGGCTGAAAGAGGCTGAGGGAGATCGGCATCACTGAGATACAACAAGGGCTAAAAATGGTGAAAATTGTATGAAAACATGGCAAGGATTTATGATACATAATATCATCCAGTTCAGGTTTATGTATACTAGCATGGTAAAAGCACAGGTTCACTTTAACCACTTCAGCCCCGGACCATTTGGCTGCCCAAAGACCAGAGCACTTTTTTGCGATTCGGCACTGCGTCGCTTCAACTGACAATTGCGCGGTCGTGCAAAAAAATTGGCGTCCTTTTTTCCCCACAAATAGAGCTTTCTTTTGGTGGTATTTGTTCACCTCTGCGACTTTTATTTTTAGCGCTATAAACATAAATAGAGCGACAATTTTGAAAAAAAAGCTATGGGCTAGGTTCACAAAGAATTGCCCAGGCGCAGCGTATCAGAGATACACTACGCCGCCGTATCTTACCTGGCTCTAAGTCGAATCCAGGAAGATTTTGCGCCGTAAGTTACGGCGGCGCAGTGTATCTCTCGGCGCGTAATTCAAATCGGCGGGTAGGGGGCGTGATTCATTTAAATGAAGCGCGTCCCCGCGCCGATTGAACTGCGCATGCTCCGTTTCAAAATTTCCCGCCGTGCTTAGCGCAAAATGACGTCGCACCGCCATCATTTTTTGAACGTAGACGTGAGGTACGTCTTTTCCTATTCAAGGACAAAATTTTTTTTAAATTCGACTCGGGAACGACGGCCATACTTTAATATGGCATGTCTATCTATATGCCGCAAAATAGCAGCTTTATCTTTACGCCGGGAAAAGTCGACTAGCGACGACGTAAGAGAATGCGACGGCCGCGCGTACCTTTGTGGATCGACGGAAAAAGCTAATTAGCATACCCGACGCGGAAAACGACACAAACTCCACCCCGCGGGCACCAAAGTATTTTGTAACCAGTTGCGGGCCACTGGTTGGGATCCCCTGCCCTAGACTAAACAAGCAGTTAATCCTTGCAGTGCAGGGGCAGCCCCATTACAAGCGAGGACTTTTAGTTTTCCTGGAGTTCAACTTTAACCATTTAAGAACCAGCCGCCGCAGTTGTACTGTGGCAGGTTGGATCTCCTGGGCAAAATCGCCGTCAATGTACGTTGGCCGCCTTAAGACCACTAGGGGGCATGCGTGCCCGCGGGGCAATGCAGGAGCCAATGCACATGGTCAGCGGCTTTGATGTCCACCGGCCACTCGCAATCACTCCTGAGAGAGACAGAATGGGGATCTGTCAATGTACACAGATAGATCTCCGTTTAGCCAGGGGAGGATAGACAGATCTGATGTTCCTAGTGAGTAGAAACGGCGATCTCTCTCCTCCAGTCACTACACTCACCCCACAGTTAGAAACACCTCCCTAGGGAACACTTAACCCCTTGATTGTCCCCTAGTGTAAACCCCTTCCCTGCCAGTGACATTTATACAATAATCAGTGCCTAATTTTAGCTCTGATCGCTGTATAGATTTCACTGGTCCCAAAATAGTGCCAAAAGTGTTCGATCTGTCCGCCGCAATGTCGCAGTCCCACTGATCACTGCTATTTTTAGTAAAAAATGTAATAATAATAAAAATGCCATAAATCTGGCACCTATTTTGTAGACGCTATAACTTTTGTGCAAACCAATCAATAAACGCTTATTGTGATTTTTTTTTTTACCAAAAATATGTAGAAGAATACGTATCGTCCTAAACTGAGGAAAAAATATGTTTTTTTTTTTTACATAGTTTGTTTTATATTTATTATAGCAAAAAGTTAAAAAAATTTTTTTATCAAAATTGTCCTTATTTGTTTACAATGGAAAAAAAAACACAGAAGTGATCAAATTCCACCAAAAGAAACCTCTATTTGTGTGAAAAACGGACATGCATTTTGTTTGGGTACAACGTCGCCCGACAACGCAGTTGTCAGTTAAAGCGACGCAGTGCCGTATCACAAAAAATGGCCTGGTCATTAAGGGTCCTTAAACGGGAAGTAAACCCATCTAAAAATGTTTCATTTACAGCATGTGCCGGAAATGTAACATTCCCATTGGTTGTGCTCTCAACCAAACTGTCAAACCATCCAATGGCTGGTGTCATAACTGATCACATGTGCAGCATCATGGCAGTTGTAGATTAGAGGCAAAGATGGCAGCTTCCTTGGCTGTGAACGCTAGGGGGGTTTACTTACACTTTAACCACTTGACAACCGCCACATGAACATTTTTAAAAAATTGGTGTCTGAGGGTTTACATTACAACCACTTTAAATGACTGCCATATTATTGAAAAAACTTAAACGTAAGGGGCCTCCTATTGGGCGGGGCCCATGGGCTTGAGCTCAGTCAAGCCCAATGGTAAGTCCGGCCCTGGACGTGTACCCTAATGCAGAAATTCTTGGTTTTGGGCACCTGTGCCTCCCATGGAGCCGAAAACATCAGGATTTGTCACTGATAGGCCAAACTACCCATGTGCATGAGATTTAAAGTAGCTGAAGCCCCCACATGAAAACAATCTTTATACAATAAAATCATTTTCTTTGTTATTAGAATTTGGTGATCCTTTGCAATCATAAAAAGCCCTCCATCCCGCTAGGCTCACTTACTAGGGCATTGGACTGCAGCTTAGCACCATGCCTAGCAGATTTGGAGGACAGATGATCTGGCAAGCATTGAGCTATGGACAAGCGTGTCCCTCTTGGCACTCGTTTGTTTGACAGAAGCTTCCTTGTTTGAAGCTGTAGACAGACATGCGGCCAGAATGTGGCTTTTGAAAGCAGAACGTTTTACCCTCAAAGGGTTTTCCATCTACAGATCACTTGAAATAACCAGATTGTACTGCAGTTACTAAATGAATTCCATTTCTTTCTTTTATATAAAGTCCGTATTTGCATCGTAGCATATTCAGATAACATACTGTAAATCACTGATGGATTTACATATGGGCAGAACAAAAAAATACTGCGCTAATCTTGGCAAGAGCCTCCAGAAGATTTAAGAAGATAATTGGGAAGTCCGTTCACCAGGACCTGAAACAGCGGTTCTGGCTGCATTTGGCAATTAACCTTTCTGCTGTCAGAAAAACGGTTTTGCACAAATGTTAAAAATGACATTCGATTATTTAAACCCCCCACACACACACATTATACATTCTTCTGAAAGCAGAGACGCTGGAGCATAAAATGTTGGTATAAAAAATGATGTCACACGATATTATGCCGCGTACACACGAGCAGAATTTCCGACAAGAAATTTTCGATGTGAGCTTTTGGTCGGAAACTCCGACCGTGTGTAGGCTCCATCGGACTTTTTCTGTCGGAATTTCCGACAGCAAAAATTTGAAAAGTTCTTGTCGGAAATTCCGATCGTCTGTATGCAATTGCGACGCACAAAAAATCCTACGCATGCTCGCAATCTTTAAAACTTAATTTTTCTCGGCTCGTCATACTTGTTGTAGGTGACCGCGTTCTTGACGTTCGGAATATCCGACAACATTTGTGTTACCGTGTGTATGCAACACAAGTTTGAGACAAAATTTAATCGGAAAAAAATACACGGTTTTGTTGTCGGAAATTCCGATCCTGTGTACGCGGCATTAGAGTTTATTAAACCCATTTTTATGAAAGATGAGTTTTCACTGAGTAAATAGATACCAAACACAAGGGCCCAGATTCTCGTAGGAGATACGACGGCGTATCTCCAGATACGCCGTCGTATCTCTGAGTCTGAGCGGTCTTATCTATGCGCCTGATTCAAAGAATCAGATACGCCAGAATTTGTATAAGATACGACCAGCATAAGTCTCCTACGCCGTCGTATCTTTACTGCATATTTACGCTGGCCGCTAAGGGCGTGTACGCTGATTTACGCCTAGAAATATGTAAATCAGCTAGATACGCCGATTCACGAACGTACGCCCGGCCGTCGCAGTCCGGCGTAAAGTTGCCCCTGCTCTATGAGGCGTAGATGAGGCGTATCAATGTTAGGTATGGACGTCGGAACAGCGTAAAATTTTTCACGTTTTACGTCGTTTGCGTAAGTCGTTCGCGAATAGGGCTGGGCGTCATTTACGTTCACGTCGAAAAGCATTGGTTTCTTGCGGGTTAATTTGGAGCATGCGCACTGGGATACTTTCACGGACGGCGCATGCGCCAGTGGCGGCTGGTGCTCAAAATTTTTGGGGGGGCGCAAAGGAAAAAAAAAATTGCAGTCTCACTGTGCCCAAACGCAGCCACTGTTACATGCCATCAAATGCAGCCACTGTGCCATCAATTCGCACCACTGTGCCATCAATTCGCACCACTGTGCCATGCCATTAAACGCAGTCACTGTGCCATCCATTGTCACCACTGTGCCATGCCATTAAACGCAGCCACTGTGCCATACATTGTCACCACTGTGCCATGCCATTAAACGCAGCCACTGTGCCATACATTGTCACCACTGTGCCATGCCATTAAACGCAGCCACTGTGCCATACATTGTCACCACTGTGCCATGCCATTAAACGCAGTCACTGTGCCATCCATTGTCACCACTGTGCCATGCCATTAAACGCAGCCACTGTGCCATACATTGTCACCACTGTGCCATGCCATTAAACGCAGCCCCTGTGCCATCCATTGTCACCACTGTGCCATCCATTGTCACCACTGTGCCATGCCATTAAACGCAGCCACTGTGCCATCCATTGTCACCACTGTGCCATGCCATTAAACGCAGCCACTGTGCCCTTTAATGGTCGCCGCTGTGCCCTGTAAATTGCGTTCTCCCCCCCCCCCGCCCGGCACTTACCTTTACTGGAGTCAGGCATCCACGTCCCACGATGTCTTCTCCCGCCCTCGATGACTGACAGGCGTCTCAGCCAATCGGGTTACAGGTAGCCAGAACCGGCCAACGTGATTGGCTGAGACGCCTATCATCTTATTCAAGGGGCGCAGATGCGGCGTCGCACCGATTAGGACAGTGACATTGCCGACAATTGCCGCCGATTTGAGATGCGATTTGACATGTGAAATCGCATCTCAAATCGTACCAAATCGTACCCAGTGTGAACCTGGGCTTAGAGTTAACCACAATGGATGGCCCTAGAATTCCTGCTCTCATTCTGGCATGTGCGGCGGTACCTAATAATGCATGTATGTAGGCGCCCTATGTTTGTCTATGTTTATATGTACAGTCTATTCAGAAACCACGCTAAAGTCTGTAATAAGTGAATGACAGCAGCAACTAACCATGTGATATAAACATAGTGCAAATCAAAATATTCAAATAGTCACGCTAATAAATGCGATAAATATGTGAACAAAAAATACGTATCGTGACAAGTAATGGACAATCACATTAACATGATGCAAGTGATATATAAAAAGTGATTAAGAAAAAAATTGTGGAAAAAATAAGATTTTATAATTAAGTCCACGTGAATATAGACACTGGGGGAGGGGTTCATTAACCACTTCCATACCGGGCATTTTCACCCCCTTCCTGCACAGACCAATTTTTCGTTTTCAGCGCTGTCGCACTTTCAATGAGTGGTCATACAACACTGTACCCAAATGAAATCTTTATGTTTTTTTTCATCACAAATAGAGCTTTCGTTTGGTGGTATTTGATCACCTTTGCGGTTTTTATTTTTTACGCTATAAACAAAAGAATTTTGGAAAAAAAACACAATATTTTTTTCCTTTTTGATTCAATAAATATCACAATTTTTTTATTTATTTTTTAACATTTTTTTTCCATAGTTTAGGCCGATATGTATTCTTCTACATATTTTTGAAAAAAATTGCAATAAGCGTATTTGGTTTGCGCAAAAGTTATAGCATCTACAAAATAGGGGATAGTTTTATGACATTTGTTTATTTTTTTACTAGTAATGGCGGCAATCTGCGATTTTTATTGTGACCGTGATATTGCGACGAACATATCGGACACTTTTGACACATTTTTGGGACCATTCACATTTATACAGCGATTAGTGCTATAAAACTGCACTGATTACTGTGGAAATGTGACTGGCAGGGAAGGGGTTAACACTAGGGGGCGCTGAAGGGGTTAAATATGCTCCCTGGAAGTGACTCTAACTGTAGGGGGAGGGGACTCACAAGGGGAGGCGACCGATGTGTGTTGCCAGTACAGAGGAACACACATTTGTCTCCTCTACGCTGACAGGACATGGATCTGTGTGTTTACACACACAGATCCATGGTCCTGCCGTGATTGTGGGCAACCCAGGATGTCATACGACGTTCACCCGGAGGGACGAAAGGTTCCTGCGGACATCATATGACTATACACCAGGCAGCAAGTGGTTAATTGACAGTATTCTGCCACCAGACACTGAAGTGAAGAATCATTGTGTGGCACCCACCACCTTATTAATAGGGGTGCTTTCCAGGGGTCCTCCTATATTTGAAAACTCTCGCTAATTGTATCTTGTACACACTCCTCTCCTCACTCACTCAGTATCTTGTGTGTACAATACAATACTATATTTGGAAATATAGGATGGCCCCCCCACCATTAGTGGGAACCTGGAACTGCAGGAGGACCCCTCCATCCATACCACCCCTTAGAGGGTTACCATCAAGCTTGTTTGACCTCTCTAAAGATAGAGGGTCCACATCATCTGGTAAGCGCCCCTATTAATAAGGTGGTGGGTGCCACACAATGATTCTTCACTCAAGTATCTGGTGGAAGAATATTTTATGAACTGTCATTTAAAGTTGAGTTCCTCTCCCCTCCCGTGTCACATTTGGCACCTTTCAGAGGGGAGGAGGGAGCAGATACCTGTGTAATGCAGGTATTTGCTCCCACTTCCTGGCATAGATCACCGGGGGGTGATCGCGGTGACCTACGCCACTTCCTGTGCCTACACTGTCCTCCCCCACTGACAGAATTCTCACCGCTCCAGGTGAGCCTCGTGATGATCAGGGGTTGTTGAACCACCAGGGTGCTGGCAATGCGGTAATGGCAAAAAACAAAAGAACAAAAGCTGGACAGCCGCACTCCAAAATTTTCTTTAAAAGAGATGTCTTTATTTTCAACTGTGCATACAGTCACTGCAAGCCCACAAAAATCAGTATGGCCAACGTTTCGCACTGGCGTCAGTGCTTAGTCATGGCTAAGCACTGACACCAGTGCGAAACGTTGGCCATACTGATTTTTGTGGGCTTGCAGTGACTGTATGCACAGTTGAAAATAAAGACATCTCTTTTAAAGAAAATTTTGGAGTGCGGCTGTCCAGCTTTTGTTCTTTTGTTTTTTGCTGTCCTCCCCCACTGTCTTCTGGGAGACACACAGGTCCCAGGAGACAGCAGGGACCAGTGAGGACGCGCAGCGCGACTCACGCATGCGCAGTAGGGAACCAGGAAGTTAAGCCGCATTCACATGGGATTTTAATCACAGCTGCAGCAGGAATCAAGTGTATTTCTGCAGCTGGATGAGGAGAGTTGCAGTCACTCAGCCTGTACAAAGCAATGACAGGCTGATAGTGGCCGCAGCTGTGCAAGTTTGGGAACTTGCCACTGAGGTACCGCACATTCCACAAACTCATGGAAGGGGGCAGAATCTACCAACTGAAAAGGCATCAGTTGAAGTGCTAGCAATTTAGCTAAGCTAGCATTCAACCGCTGGGCATGTGGATGGCTGGGAGAGAACTTCTTTCGGTGCTGCAGAAGCTGGGGCAGGGAAATTTGCCTGGTACAATCTGACATGGGTGTACCAATAGTAGATTGCCCGCAAGTACTTGGCTGTGACACACCTAATTCTACACCTTCAGTTCTATCAGTGCAGGCTTCAGAGAGGACTGAGGGTATAGTGGGGATGGAGATCCGAGCTGATGAGGAGCAAGGAGAGGTCCGCTTTGTTCTTTGGTGTGGGTCTTTAAGGTACGCTTGCCAACGAACTGCATGGCAGTCAAGCATGTGCTGCCCAAGCGGGTGCTGTTTTGGCCATGAGAGATATGCTTGCGACATATGTTGCAAATAGCAGCGGTGCGATCTGATGCACTTGTCTCAAAAAAGCCCACACCAAAGAACTTTTGGAATAACGCGGAGAGACAGCAGCGTCCTGCACATGTGGAGCTCTGCGTTGTGTTGCAGTCAGTGTGCTTCCCTTAAGCTGGCCCCTGGAGGGCATCCTGCCTCGTTGGAGATGTGCCTCCTCCTCCTCCTCTATCAGGCTCCCACGTGGAGTCCGTGACCTCATTATCCCCTCCCTCCTCATCACTGTAGAAAACCTGGCAGTATGCTGCAGCTGGGGGAACATGACTGCCAGATTGCTTCCCTTCTTGGGCTCCCCCTCTCTCTGGGCTCACGTTACTGCCTTCCTCTAGCTGTGTACCATCATCGGAGCCTTCAAAACGCTGCGCATCCTCCTGCAGCATGTACCCAACACTGTGGTCAAACAGTTCGGGGGACTCCTCAGGAGGATATGGTGGGGCTAGGGAAGGAGTGACTGATGCCATTGAGCAGAGGGAAGAGGCCGCGTTGGCAGCTGCTTTGCCAAAGTACCCTGAGCGTGGGTGAGAGAGGATGAGGAGGATGAGAGCGGCTTGGTCATCCACCCTACCAAGTCTTCGGCATGTTGTGGCTCAACATGGCCAGCTGCCGAAAAAAAGGATGCGTGTGTCCCACGGCCACGTGCTGATGAGGATGCACCGTGTCCACGACCAGAACTGTTGCCTTTAGACGTAGAGCCTGCTTGCCCTCTTTTTTTTTGGCTCGTGACTCTCTGCCTCTCTTTGTTGTCCTTCCAGACATACTATTGGCCTGCAGGGAATAGTAGCTGCACAAATACTGACAATACTTGCTGATCACTGCCTGTGGTATTAATTTGAGAACACCAGCAATTGTATTCACGTAGCTTAAGGTGCACACTGTGCAGAGGACACAGTACATCACGTGAATATACTTGCAGATCCCTGCCTGTGGTATTAATCTGAGAACACCAGTCAATCTATTGACGTAGCTTTAGGTGCTCACTGTGCAGTGGACACAGTAAACCAAGTGAGAATACTTGCAGATCCCTGCCTGTGGTATTAATATGAGAACGCCAGCAAATGTATTCACATAGCTTCACTGCACACTGTGCAGAGGACATAGTACACCAAGTGAGAATACTTGCTGATCAGCCACTGCCTGTGGTATTAATATGAGAACAACAGCAATTGTATATTCATGTGGCTTTAGGTGCACACTGTGCAGAGGACACAGTACACCAAGTGAGAATACTTGCTGATCCCTGCCTGTGGTATTAATATGAAAACAACAGCAATTGTATTCACGTAGCCTTAGGTGCAAACTGTGTAGAGGACACAGTACACCAGGGGTGCCCAACCTTTTGAAGAGCAAGGGCCACTTAAGCAACTTGGTAACCGGTCGTGGGCCACAATGAGAGGAGTGGGTGGATGGGTTCTATAGAGCCCACTCTACTCTCAGCACACCAAACCCGCAGGTAATAGAAGTCTATGGCTCAGTGCAGGTAACCCGTGGGTGTACTTCTCTGCACCCATGTATCAGTTTGAAAGCAGCCAAGTAACCACTGCAGAACAGATATGCCCATATATACACTGTGATTTTAGTAATAAACTTACCTTTAATAACAGTATTCTATTCTATTTTATTCCATCCCAGAGAAGGAGGTCGCGGGTCACATCAGAGAGCTCCGCGGGCCACTGGTTGGGCACCCCTGCAGTACACCAAGTGAGAATACTGCAGCTAGCACAATCACCTGCCTGCCTGTCACTGTCAATATATTAGGAAGAGCGGATCAAGCTAAAGTCAATACAGGGCCGGACTCAGATACCTGAGCGTATCTGTCTGGCCGGCGTAACGTATCCTAGATACGTTACGCCGCTGTAACTTTGGGCGCAAGTTCTGTATTCAGAAAGAACTTACGGCGGCGTAACGTATGTGGGCCGGCGTAAGCCCGCCTAATTCAAATGGGGATGTTGGGGGCGTGTTTTATTTAAATTTGCCTTGACCCCGCGTATTTTACTTTTTTTTTTTTTACGGCGCATGCGCCGTTCGTGAAAACATCCCAGTGCACATGCTCGAAAATCCGCCGCAAAACATCATTGCTTTCGATGTGAACGTAAATTACGTCCAGCCGTATTCGGCCCATAACGTTCGTATTTTGACGAACGGAAGAACATACGATGTTCAAGTCAAACTTGAGTTCGACGCGAACACAAAGTTCATCCCTACTGGAGGTCTGGCAGCAGGGTGATATGGTGGATGTTAGTGTAGCGCCCCCCTTACTTTCAGTGCGGGCGCTACCCTAAATTTAATGGGGAATGGAAGGGTTAGTTTTACTCCCATTCGTGATTTATGAAAACTCAGGCTACTGCCCACTTCATAATCGGTCCTAAAGGTCAGTCTGCGCTCCAGGGGTATGTTATCACCCCTGGGCGGCAGTTGGCGCTAGAGGGGTTCTGACGGACCCACCTTCTCCCAGCAGCCAATCAGAGGAGTTCATCCCTTGTTGGGCATGCTGGGAGGGGGGATATATCTGGGGCAGCCGCTTTTGGCGGGTTGTTCTATGCGAGGCCCGAGTTCCAGGTTCGGTACCCACCTTCAGGGTACGCGCATCCATGGGCCCCGTCACCGTGGCCTGCTTCGTTGAGGTTGTGCACCATGCAGAGCCTCAACGAAGCAACAATAGACCTCACAACAGCAACAATAGATCCCTTACACAACAATAGACACCCCCAGCAACAATAGACCCCCACCCCAGCAAAAATAGTTCCCCCACACATATAGCAACAATGGACCACCCACAACAAAATACACCCCCAGCAGTAAAAGACCCCAGCTAAATTAGACCCCCCCAGCAGCAGCAACAGGTCTCCCAGCAGCCAGCATCAATAGACCCTCCAGCATACAGCAACAATAGACCTCTCCCTCACTGGTAGATTCCTACTAGCAACATAAGACCCCCCCAGCAACAATAGACCAACACACAAAAACAGATCCCCACTAGTGACAATAGATAACTCTGCAACCAGCATCAATAGACCCTCCAGCAGAGAGTCAGCATTGATAGCTCTCTCTCCCCTCCTTTCTCTCTCGCACAGAATGATGAGAGAGGAGACACAGTCGATCTGCTCCTTCTCCCCTCAACCTGTGTGTGTACTGTGGGAAGTGTGAGCTCGTTAAAGCGGGGGTTCACCCAAAAAAAAAATTTTTAACATTACATTCAGCCGGCGTTCCTAAATGATTGACATCCTTCCGACCGGCGCATACAGCGCGTCACGAGTTGCCGAAAGAAGCCGGACTACGAGTCGGCTCTATACGGCGCCTGCGCACCGGTGTTCGGCTTCTTTCAACAACTCGTGACGCGCTGTATGCGCAGGTCGGAAGGATGTCAATCAATTAGGAACGCACATTACATACCCGGAAGCGGCGGTGAAAATACGGTATGTACGGCAATGAAATAAATAAAAAAACAGCCGATTGTCATTCTGACAATTCGGCTGAATGTAATGTTAAAAACATTTTTTTGGGGGTGAACCCCCACTTTAACTTTCCTCAAAACACACACAGGGGAGAAGGAGCAGATCGGCTGTGTCTCCTCTCTAATCATTCCGTGCGAGAAAGGAATGATCTAGCAACCAGGAGTAGACTCAGGAAGTGGAGGAGGAGCCAGAGCCAGCAATACGGTGGCTCAGTCCATACCTGTTCCCTGCATTCCCAGTTTATTTTTTTTTAATTGGGGGGCACAGTATAATGTTGAGGGGGCCATGGCCCCCTCTGCCCCCCCCTAGTGACGCCACTGCAGGACACCGCACACCCCTTACATACATTTAGTGCTGGAGGTGCAGGAACTGCGTTCCCCCACGTTCCTGCTGAAAAAAAGCCCTGATTAAATGTCAACATATTGCTACACTTAGAGGCTCCCCCCTTATTTATACTCAGTTGTAATATGACGCTATTTGTATATCAAGACATCGCTTGTATATCAAGTTAATATTTATTAAGAAATTCTGCTTGTAAACTGGGGGCCAGATCCTCAAAAGGGATACGCCGGCGTATCTACTGATACGCCGTCGTATCCCTGTTTCTATCTTTGGAACTGATCCACAGAATCAGTTTCCCATAGTCAGGCAGAAGATCCGACATGTGTAAGGGACTTACACTGCCGGATCTTAGGATGCAGTACCGCATCCGCCGCTGGGGGCATTTCGAGTCGAAATGCCGCTTCGGGTATGCAAATTAGCACTTACGGAGATCCACAAAGCTTTTCAGCTTCGTTTTTTCTCTGTAAGTATTAAGTTGCATGTGTAAAATTAGGGCTGCTTTTACAAAGTGTAAACTGTTTACACCTTGTAAAAGTAGACCCTTCTTACCCGCGACGCTGTTATTTTATTTATTTTTTTCCCGCCGTATCTTTTTTTTTTTGACGCAACTTTTTTTACCCGGCGCGATTCACAAAACTCGGCGTAACGTAAAACCGCGCTATGCACATCGGGAAAATGACGTCGTGAGCATGCGCAGTACGTCCGGCGCGGGAGCGCGCCTAATTTAAATGGGACTCGCCCCATGAAAATAGGAACGCCTTGCGCCGGACGGATTTAAGTTACACAGCCGAAAATTTCTAGGTAAGTGCTTTGTGGATCGGGCACTTAGGTAGAAATTTTGCGGCAGTGTAACTTAAATCAGAATATTTAAGTTACGGCGGCTGGCTGTGGATCTGGCCCCAAGTTACTCTCAAACCAAGGTTTTACTGTTAAATTTATTTGACAGATATGTACAACCGTGTGCTCAAAAACATAGAGTAAGGAGCCCAGCTAATGAATGATTCCCAATATTTCCCTAGAAGCGAAGTGGGTGACCCAGTTTCTGGGTGGAGGAAGAGATCAAAGCTTCTCGGCAGTTGGGGAATTCTCAGAGTACCTGCAGCAAGCGTTACAAACGATGCCGACTTCCAGCATCACCTGCCTTTTACATTGCAGAGGAAGCCAACCTATGTAGTAAGTGTAATTTATGGAGAAAAAAAAAAGATATATTTCATGTTCCCCTTTTGCTATTTTTAGGTACGGAGTGTAAATATATTCACACTCCCAAGAGCCGACTCATTCTCCTTCCACTCAATCATAGTGGAATTCTTTCTGTGATTCAGATATGCAGAGTTTGCAAAAGTTGACACAGCAAGCTTGGAAGAACCTTTCACCATGACATCTGGTCCTCCATCCGCTTCCATCTCTTATGTACGGATCATTCCAAAACAATAATTAACTCATTAGAGGTCATTTACTAGAAGAAGCAGCAAATGGATTTGTGAAAACAGATTAATCGCTTGTCTACGCGTAGATTTTCCTGCCTGGGGGTTCCTAATGTGCGCTGATTGCGTGCTTTCTCGGATGCGCTGACATGTATTCTCGGGTGGGGAGGAGCTGAGTGAATTAGAGGTATTCCTTGCTAAATATGGACATTTCCAGCAAAGGAAAATATGAGACTAGGTTACAGAAAAAGGTGGCATGGGAACCATTCGTTTAATGGGAATGGATACTTGTTTTGCACATTGGGTTTTATGGTCAGGACTAAAGAAAAATAACATTTGTACAAATAGTTTTTCCTTTCAGGTCAGTTCAGGTCAATACATTACACAGTTTTATATCCAGCCAGCAGGCAACATGTTTTTCCGGTTTCACCTTATCTACCCCTTTAAAAAGCCTGGTGTTTACAGACTTCAATAGTTCAAGCTGAAATTAGCCTGTACCAGTGAATGCACAGTGATCCCCTTCCTCCCTTCAGATGGCTCATTTCTAGTTTCTTTTTTTTAACAATAGATTTTTATTGAAAGTATTTACTTAATAAATAGATGGTACCTGACCCCATATAAGTTAGCGAAAATATATAGATCATTTCTAGTTTCAACCAGGGGCAGAGCATGTGAAATAAAATAGTTTTTGCTATGCTCTCTTTGAATCAGGGGTCTTCAAACTGCAGACCATGGGCTAGATGTGGCCCTTTCCGTTCCTTTGGGACACTGTTCTTCCCACCGACACCCCAGAAAGGTGCACTATTCCTCCCACTGACACCAGCAATGGGGTACTACCCCATCCACTTACACCAACAAAGGGGCACTATTACTCCCATGGACACCAATAAAGGGGCCTAATTTCTCACACTGCCAGCAATAATGGGGCACTATTCCTCCCACTGACACCAATGATGGAGTACTATTACTTCCACTGATACCAATAATGGGGCACTATTCCTCCCACTGACACCAACAATGGGGCACTATTCCTCCCACTGACACCAACAATTGGGGTTATATTCTCAACACTTATATCAATGATGGGGCATCATTTCTCCCACTGACACCAATAATGGGTCACTATTCTTCCCACTGACACCAATGATGGAGTACTATCAGGGCCGCCATCAGGGGGGTACAGGCATTACACCTGTAAGTGGCCCGATGGTCCCCGGCTGGCCCCCCTCCCGTTTTTTTTTTCATTATACCTGTAAGGGGCCTGATGGTCCCCAGGGCCCCTTACAGGCCCGGCTGGCCCCCCTCCCGTTTTTTTATTTTTTTTGCATTACACCTGTAAGGAGCCCAATGGTCCCAGGGCCCCTTACAGGCTCGGCTGGCCCCCTTCTGCTTTATTTTTTTGCATTACACCTGTAAGGGGCCCGATGGTCTCCAGGCCCCCCCCCCCCACACAAATTTGTGATGGCTGCTCTGAGTACTATTCCTCCCACTGACACCAACAATGGGGCACTATTCCTCCCACTGACACCAACAATGGGGCACTATTCCTCCCACCAATACCAACGATGAGGCTCTATTCCTCCCACCAATAGGGCACTATTCCTCCTCCTACTGACCAAAGGTGCTATGTATTTATTAATTTTTTTACTCCCATTGACCACCAAGTCATAGGCATGGCGTTCTACTCCCGCTTGCCACAGTCCAGCCCCCATAAAGTCTGAAGGACAGTAAACTGGCCCATTGTTAAGAACGTTTTTTAGACCCCTGATTTAGATAACTCATATTACTCTGAGAATCCTTTTTCATGACTTCAGAAATTATTTTGCTTGCTGAATGAACACATACGGGAAAATGTAGAATTGTTTTAATGTGAATGGTACTATTTTATCCTCCATGATGAGCCAGATAGAAAACAAAGAGTAAAGAGGTAATATCTGAACCTTACCTTGACATACTCGCTTCCAGCATCCAAGGTGGTGCAGGTGCTGCAAGAGAAGATGGAAGAGTTAGGACACGTGTACAGGGGAGCAAAGGGAAACGCTGCACAACCATTGGATGAGGACCTCTTCCTGTTTGTTTACCAGCTGTGTGTTCACATTACATACTGTATAGAATAATGATCAATTATTTATCAACTTGTTTCAATCTTTCATCTAATGTTTGATCATCTAGTAGGCTCATAAGTAAAAACTCCCAGAGATCAATACAGCAACCCTCTCTGCAGCTAAGTGGCAGGGTCATTCCGGACAGAAAAAAAACCCTTCCAGGTATGTATTTCTTAACCGCTTAAGCCCCGAACCATTATGCAGGTTAAGGACCTTGCCCCTTTTTGCGATTCGGCACTGCGTCACTAACTGACAATTTCGCTGTCGTGCAACGTGGCTCCAAAACAAAATTGGCGTCCTTTTTTTCCCCACAAATAGAGCTTTCTTTTGGTGGTATTTCATCACCTCTGCGGTTTTAATTTTTTGCGCTATAAACAAAAATAGAGCGACAATTTTGGAAAACAATTCAATATGTTTTACTTTTTGCTATAATAAATATCCCCAAAAAAGGTATAAAAAAAACGTTTTTTTCCTCAGTTTAGGCTGATACGTATTCTTCTACATATTTTTGGTATAAAAAAAAAATCGCAATAAGTGTTTATCGATTGGTTTGCGCAAAATTGATAGCATTTACAAAATAGGGGATAGTTTTATGGCATTTTTATTAATAATTATTTTTTTACTAGTAATGGCGGCGATCAGCGATTTTTTTTTCGTGACTGCGACATTATGGCGGACACATCTGACACATTTTTGGGACCATTGTCATTTTTACAGTGAAAAGTGCTATAAAAATGCACTGATTACTGTGAAAATGACAATGGCAGTGAAGAGGTTAACCACTAGCGAGCGCTAAGGGGTTAAGTGTGCCCTAAGGGAGTGATTCTTACTGTAGGGGGGCGTGGCTGGACGTGTGACATCACTGATCGTCGTTCCCTATAACAGGGAACAGACGATCAGTGAAACGGCCACAGAGAAGAACGGGGAAGGTTTGTTTACACTCACCTCTCCCCGTTCTTTAGCTCCTGTGACCTGATCACGGGACACCGGTGGCGATCCGGTCCGCAGTCACGGAGCTTCGGACCGGGTCGTGAGCGCACCGCCGGCCATGCGCTCGCGACCCACGGCTGAATTCTTAAAGGGGACATACATGTACGCCCTTGCGTCATTTTGTCGACGTATATCGTCATATGGCGGTCTTAAAGTGCTTAAAGGGCCATTTGTTTTTGTTTTTTTTAGAATGACATAAAAAAAATAAAAATATTGCATTTTAGTGTAATAATGAGATCTGGGGTCTTTTTGATCCCAGATCTCATATTTAAGAGGACCTGTCATGCTTTTTTACAAGGATGTTTACATTCCTTGTAATAGGAATAAAAGTGACCCAATTATTATTATTTTTTTTTTTTTAAATAAAGTAAAATAAATAAGAACTTGCGCGCAGAGGCGAACGCATACGTGAGCAGCGCCCGCATTTGAAAAAAGTGTTCAAACCACACATGTGAAGTATCACTGCGATTGGTAGAGTGAGAGCAACAATTCTAGCCGTAGAACTCCTCTGTAACTCAAAACATGCAACCTGTAGAATTCTTAAGGGTAAAAGTTTGTCGCCATTCCACAAGCGGGCGCAACTTTGAAGCGTGACATGTTGGGTATCAATTTACTCGGCGTTACATTATCTTTCACAATATAAAAAAATGAGGCTAACTTTACCATTTTCTTATTTTTTTATTCAAAAAAGTTTTTTTTTTTCCAAAAAAGTGCGCTTGTAAGACCGCTGTGCAAACATGGTGTGACAAAAAGTATTGCAACGACCACCATTTTATTCTCTAGGGTGCTAGAAAAAAAATAGATTTGGGGGTTCTAAGTAATTTTTGAAAAAAAATTAAGTTTTTAACTTGTAAACACCAAATCTCAGAAAGAGGCTTTGGCCCAGATTCACAGCGGAGATACGACGGAGTATCTCAGATACTCCGTCGTATCTCTGAGGCCCCGTACACACGACCGAGGCCGACTTTTCCCATTGACTAACGAGAAAATAGAGAATACGTTCTCTTTTCGGCCCGACGAGTTCCTCGCTGAAAAGTGTACACATGACCGAGTTTCTGGCTGAATTCTGCCGAGAAACTCGGTCGTGTGTACGGGGCCTCAGGGTATCTATGCAACTGATTCATAGAATCAGTTACGCATAGATAGCCCTAAGATCCGACAGGTGTAATTCTTTTACACTGTCGGATCTTAGGATGCAGTACCGCGGCCGCCGCTGGGGGGAGTTTGCGTCGTAAACCAGCGTCGGGTATGCAAATTAGGAGTTACGGCGATCCACAAAGTTTTTTCGCGTTCGATACGTCGCTGCTAGTCTAGTTTCCCGTCGCAAATTTAGTTGTCGTTTTGGGTGCCCTAACTTTACACAGCACACGTATGTGCTGTATAAGGTATGGCCGTCGTTCCCGCGTCGAAATTTAAAAATTCACGTCGTTTGCGTAAGACGTCCGGGAATACGGAAGTACGCTACGCACGTCGCCGCTCGAAAAAATTACGTCAGTTCGCGCAAAGCACGGCGGGAATTTCAGAACGGAGCATGCGCAGTAGGTCCGGCGTGGGAGCGCGCCTAATTTAAATGGCACACGCCCCTTTGAATTACGTGGGCTTACGCCGGAGGCCGCCAGCGTAGGTTTTCATTGCAAGTGCTTTGTGAATCAGGCACTTGCGATGAAAACTTGCGGCGGTGTAACGTATCTACGATACGTTACGCCGCCGCACTTCTACGTGAATCTGGCCCTATGTCCTTAAGTGGTTAAGGACTAATCAGAAGGACTTGATCGGCCCCGGATGCAGTTTGCATCGAAGGTTGATCAATCACAGGTAATCACTGCATGTATAATTACAAGTGAATGGCAGCGAAAGGTTGCAGGCACTGTTAGCTTCTCATTGCTTTGTATTGGGCTTGCTGCCCGCAGCTGTCCCACAGGAATTCATAGGCTGCCCCTAATGTGTTAATGAGTTCCTCTAAGGGGGAAAGGTTAATCAGAAAATTCCAAATAAGTGTTAATTGTTCCTAAGAGCATTATTCCCCAATACTGAACAATGAACGCCCATCATTTTTGCTTTCCATCACACATTTAAAATGCAAATCCTACAGACAAAATGTTGTTCTGCCACCAGGAGAGAAAGTTCTACTTTTTTACTGTTAGTAAAGTAAGGGGGAAAACTCCCTACAGAGACACTGGTAAAACGGGTACAATGCCTACTACACTGGCTGATATAATCACACACATAGGTTGGACTTGATGTACTTGTGTTTTTTTTCAACCTCACCTACTACCGTGTTTCCCCAAAAATAAGCCCGGGTCTAATATTATTTTTGGCAACAAAAGACACAGTAGGGCTTATTTTCGGGGTAGGTCTTACCATGTAATGCGCTGTCTTCTCTCCCCCTCTCTCTCCTCGCCTGACAGGGAATCCCCTGTGTGAACTGAGTTGAAATGCTTGTAAAATCCTATAATCCACTCTATTACAGTATTATATAATGTACAATGTGCGTTTCTGTAATATAATTGTGCCAAATACCTTCATTATAGCGCCGCTCTGCACTTCTGTGAACCACCGGAGCTCTCTTTCCGGCAATTATACTACAGAAACACACACATTGTACATTATTATATACTACTGTAATAGAGTGGATTATAGGATTTTACAAGCATTTTAAACTAGGGCTTATTTTCAGGGTAGGGCTTATATTGCAGCTGTCCTAGAAAATAACGCTAGGTCTAATTTTCGGGGGAAACACGTTAGTTAACTATATGTAACTTGCTCCTTAAGGGGTGAAAACAAGTGAGATGACTTTTGTGAATTGTCTTCTACATATATAACACAAATCAATATTATACCGAGAAAGTATAACACATGGAAAGCCTGACCCAATCAAACTGTCTACATCATAGGTGGCCAGGCCTTGTCACGTGGCCCGCGCAATGGCCCCCGTCCACAATCTCTTTTTGTTGCCGCTGTCTATTTGTCTGACCGGCAGGTCTTCCAGGCGACAAGCGTAAACCTCCTCCGTCAAGCCAGCGGTGCCGGCTTTGTGTGAGCGTATGTGTGGCCGGCCGTTCGGTCTTCAGGGGAACATCAAATACTCTCTCTACCCAGTCCCTCTAGCAGCGCTGGCTGTGAGCTGAGTGCATGCTCGGTCCTCCCGGCATAGCTGTCAGTGTCCAAGGTTCCTGACAGCTCCGATGGCTATGTTTGTCTTTTATCCAGCAGGCTGCAGCCTGAGAGCTGGGTCAGGTAGGAAGGAGAGAGCACAGGGGGCGGTGAGGTCAGAACCCAGGAGGAGGGGTGAAAATCAGTTGTTGCATACTGTACATAGCATACTTCTGAACCCTGCACAACGCACTTCTGAACCCTGCGCTCCCTACGCAGTGCACTCCTGAACCCTGCGCTCCCTATGCAGCGCACTCCTGAACCCTGCGCTCCCTACGCAACACACTCCTGAACCCTGCGCTCCCTACGCAGCGCACTCCTGAACCCTGGTCTCCCTACGCAGCGCACTCCTAAACCCTGGCCCCCCTACGCAGCGCACTCCTAAACTAAGGTGACCAGATTTTTAAAATGAAATCCGGGGTCATATTTTTTTTTTTACTAGTAATGTCGGCAATCAGCGACTCTCTGCCCGTCAGCACCGCCGCCCGCCTTCTAGCCTGTCGAGTCTCACTCTCTGGCCCGCGGCTACTACTGGGTGGGGAGTGGAGGAAGATCACTCTTCCAGGGAAGGCAAGGAGATAAGCAGGCAGGCGGCTGTCCAGGATAGAACTTGAGCCAAGGCAGAAGAACATGCGAGCGGAGCTGAATGAGCATGCACCCGAGAATGAAGAAATATTCCCTCCACTCTGACCAGCACATGGAAAAAAAATACACCCCCTTAAGCTAGTAGGAGCAGCGGAGCGGGGGGGGGGTGGGGGGTGGGGGTGGATTCAAAATTTGTTTTTCAATCCTGCACTGACTGTCTTTGAAATTGCCCTAGCCCCTGTTCAAATCCAATCCAAGGACAAAACTGGGGACAGACTTGGTCCGGGGACAGTGTCCTCAATCCGGGCACTGTCCCTGGAAGCCGGGGATGTCTGGTCACCCTATCCTAAACCCTGGCCTCCCTACGCAGCACACTCCTGAACCCTGCGCTCCCTACGCAGCATACTCCTGAACCTTGGGCTCCCTACGCAGTGCACTCCTGAACCCTGGGCTCCCTACGCAGCGCACTCCTGAACCCTGGGCTCCCTACGCAGCGCACTCCTGAACCCTGGGCTTCCTACGCAGTGCACTCCTGAACCCTGCGCTCCCTACGCAGTGCACTCCTGAACCCTGGGCTCCCTATGCAGTGCACCCCTGAACCCTGCACTCCATATGCAGCGCAAGAAAACTTTATTGGAGACTGCTCAGACTGATCACTATGGTGGAGTGCAGATACGACTGGCCCTTTGAGGGCAACAAAACTGCTGATGCGGCCCCCGATGAATTTGAGTTTGACACTCCTGGTCTACATGATGCCATAATGCCTTCTGGTGAAATCATTTATATATGAATCAATGGGCTAGATTCAGCAAGCATTTACGCCGCCGTAATTTTTAAATCTGCGTCGGCGTATCGTTACGCCGATTCTCCAAGGCAGATACGTCTAAAAAATAGGCTTCCTTCGCCGACGTAACTTGAATACGGCGGCGTATAATTGTGTGTATTTTTCTGCTGGCTGCTAGGGGCGCTTCCGTTGTTTTCGGCGTAGAGTATGCAAATTACCTAGTTACGTCGATTCACAAACGTACGTGCGCCCGGCGGTAGTTTTTTACATCGTTTGCGTAAGGCTTTTTCGGCGTAACGTTGCTCCTGCTATTAGGTGGCGTAGCCAATGTTAAGTATGGACGTCGTTCCCGCTTCGAAATTTTAATTTTTTACGTTGTTTGCGTAAGTCGTTCGCGAATAGGGCTGGACGTAATTTACGTTCACGTAGAAACCAATACGTCGTTGCGGCATACTTGGGAGCAATGCACACTGGGATATGTACACGGACGGCGCATTCGCCGTTCGTAAAACACATCAATCACGTCAGGTCATCACACATTAGCATAAAACACGCCCCCCCTTCCACATTTGAATTACGCGGGCTTACGCCGGCACCATTTACGCTACGCTGCCGCAACTTACGGAGAAAGTGCTTTGTGAATACTGCACTTGCTCCTGTAAGTTACGGCGGCGTAGCGTAAATACGATACGCTGCGCCGCAGTAAGAACAAGCGCAGGTACCTGAATCTAGCCCACTATCTTTAAGCAACGTGCAAGTGATTCGTGGAAGTAAACCATGAGACACAAGGTCACCTTGTTGGGACAAGTCCTGAAGGAAATCTGTCATACGATGTTTGTGACTCTTCCAAATCTGGATCTCCCAGAGGAGCGGCTCCATTGGAAGGCTAGCGGACATTGTGTTCTCTGTCAGGTTTCCTGGCCGAGGTGAATCATTGGCGGTGAAGAAGGGTCAAGTGGCAGGGTGTGACGGGGCCTGGGTACAGACGCTGCACAGGAAACAGATGCTCCATCCATGTTTTAGGACAATACAAGGCTTCCTCTCTCTTCTCCCTGCATCCTCTTGTGTTACACAGAAGGAAACATAATATACGCACAAATACACGCAATACCTGATTTCAGAGAATCGCTTCTAGAATCGCTTCGACTTTCTGAATTACGGTGTGCTGGCTGTGGGTCAGTCCTGCAAACCACACAACTGCCTGATGTCCTTCTTTTTTGTCCTATGGTCCGTCTCCCAGATGTTTGTCTCTCCATAAAGTAACCAGTTTATTGATATTGCATGTTCTGCATTTAGCCAAAATGTAGAACTCTAACGTATCTAGTACATTGATAAGGAAACTGAACCGTAGATTTTTCATTTTAAATTTACAGCCCTCCCTATTTAATGTGATAGGAACGAGAAACATATTTTGCACAGTTGGGCAGACCATGAAGTATTGATACACAAAGAAACAGTGGGCTAGATTCAAGTACAATTGCGCATTTTTTACGGAGGCGCAGGGCAACGTTTTTGCCCTGCGCCCCCACAAAATTACTGCGCTGCCCTTGATTCACGGAGCAGTAGCTCCGTAAATTGCGTGGGCGCGCCCGCAAAATGCCCGGCGTAAGCGCGCGCAATTTAAATGATCCCGTAGGGGGCGGGAATCATTTAAATTAGGCGATCGTAGAGCGCATGCTCCGTCGGGAAACTTTCCCGACGTGCATTGCGGCAAATGACGTCGCAAGGACGTCATTTTCTTCAAAGTGAACGTGAATGGCGTCCAGCGCCATTCACGAATAACTTACGCAAACTATGTAAATTTGAAATTTTGCGACGTTGGAACGACGGGTATACGTAACATTGGCTGCCCCTGCTAATAGCAGGGGCAGCCTTACGCGAAAGACAACATATGGAAACGACGTAAACTGCGTACGCAGGGCTCGTGCAACGTTGTGAACCGGCGTTAGTATGCAATTTGCATACTTTTACACTGAGCACAACGGGAACGCCACCTAGCGGCCATCGCAAGAATGCAGCCTAAGATATGCGGGCATAAGAGCCTTATGCCGCGCATATTTTAGGCTGCAGTCGGCGTAACGAGGTTCCTGAATCAGGAGCATTCGTTACGCCGGGGCAAGTAAGCAATTGCGCTGTGTAACTATGGTTACACAGGCGCAATTGCTTCTTGTATCCAGGCCAGTAACTATGCCAAGCAAAAAAGTGAGAAGAATAGAGGTATGACCTCATCAGTGGGGTGTGTCCGTAACAAAGCTGAGCTGCTTCCACAGAGAAGGTCAAGGGCTTGGTTGTGCGGTCTGGCAGGGATTCCTGAGTTGATGGCTACAAAGAATACCACCTTGTGAGTGAAGCCCTGTACACACGCTCAGTTTTCTCGGCGGTAAAAAGTCTGCAGAGAAAACCGAGGGGAAAGCCAAGAACACGTCAGGAAAACTGCCATGGAGCGCCCATCAAATTCAGCCTCACCAGTGCCCATCAAATATAGCCTCACCAGCGCCCATCAATGCAGTCTCACCAGTGCCCATCAAATGCAGCCTCACCAGCGCCCATCAATGCAGCCTCACCAGCGCCCATCAAATGCAGCCTCACCAACGCCCATCAATGCAGCCTCACCAGCACCCATCAATTGCAGCCTCACCAGCGCCCATCAATTGCAGCCTCACCAGCGCCCATCAATTGCAGCCTCACCAGCGCCCATCAAATGTAGCCTCACCAGCGCCCTTAAAATACAGCCTTACCAGTGCCCAACAATGCAGTCTACCAGTGGCCATCAATGTAGCCTCACCAGCGCCCATCAATGCAGCCTACCAGTGGCCATCAATGAATGTTTGCTTGCTTCCATTCATTCGGGAGTCAGGACACAGACACAGTCCTCCACTGCCACTGCGCCTCTGATGTGTGAACGGAGCGGCGGTTGCTTGCTGATGCTGAGGCTTACACGATCGGTTCATCCAATGAAAACGGTCTGATGGATTTTTTTATCAGATATCCGATGAAGCTGACTTTCATCAGTCGTGCCTACACACCATCAGTTAAAAAAACTATCGTTTCAGAACGCGGTGACGTAAAACACAACGACGTGCTGAGAAAAATGAAGTTCAATGCTTCCAAGCATGCGTCGACTTGATTCTGAGCATGCGTGGATTTTTAACCGATAGACATACCCACAGACGATCGTTTTTTTCTATCAGTTTTTTAACCATCAGATAATTTTAAAACAAGTTCCTAGTTTTTTCACCGATGGATAAAAAACCGATGGGGCCCACACACGATCGGTTCGTCTAATGAAAACGGTCCATCGGACCATTTTCATCAGACGAACCGATCGTGTGTACGCGGCATTAGTTGCTTGCTGCAGAGAGAAGAGAGTAGGAACACCAGTGGCCGGGCACCCTAGGCGGAAGCGGCCTAGTGGTAGCACCAGCCCTGCTCCCAATCAAGGCACCTAAAAATCACAATTAGCTGTATCACACTGATGTGAACAGGCTACAACAGGGACGCTCAACCTGTGACCCGTGACCTAAAACCTGGGGTCGGCAACCCACTGATCGTGATATGGGCTTGCCGACCGGCATCCCAGAGCATCGGAGTGCAGAGAGATAGCACCAGCAGTGGAGGGAGCAGGAGCCGCACAAGCTGATGCTTCCTCTGTATCACCGGCTCCTGTCCCGGTGGGGTAAAACCAAGTGCCCCTTAGCCGCTAATCCTTTTCCAGCTGCCTGGAAAACAATGCCAGCAGCAACAGCAATAGGAAAAGAAGGTCAGTGTCGTAAACAACACAAACACTAGGCATTATAGCTTTTGCAATGGGCATATTAGCACCTATAAAAGGATTAACTGATATTAGGTTGCTTACACATTGATCCGCGGGTGCAAAGCAGTGCGCATGCAGCTTTCCTGCGGGTTACCTGCACTGAGCCCTATGCCCCGTACACACGACCGGTTTTCCTGTCGGAAAAACTCAGATGAGAGCATTTGGCTGGGAATCACGATTGTGTGTATGCATCAGACATTTTCCTACAGGAAAACTGCCGGAGAAAAAAAGAGAGCAGGATCTCTTTTTTCCCGTCAGGAAAAAATCCTAGCGGGAAAACTATTCGTCTGTATGGAATTCCGACGGGAAAACCACCCGTGTGCGGGGGGCAAAAGACTTCTATTTGATTCTGTGGGTTTGATATGCTTTCAGAAAGTGCACCACTCCTGCAAGATGTAATAGAAGTCTATGGCAAAGTGCAACAAACCTGCAGGATAGCCACAGGCACACTGTGCTGCGGGTAAACCGCAGCACATCAGTGTGAAAGCAGACTTATAGGGGGGCTCAGGACAGTAGGGGCAACTTTACATTTGTGGTTTGGGGGGGTGGTAAAACCCTGTAGTTCATTGTGGCACGTAACTGGTTACCAAATCATTTAACCACTTCCCACCGGCTGTACGACTTTGTACGGCCGCAGTGTTTGGTGCCAATAGCCGGGAGGCCGTCTATATACGGCCTCCAGCCACTGGGGGGCGCGCGTGCCCGCCGCATCACTGAGATGCCGATGCGCGTGCCTGGCGGCCGCGATGTCTGCCAGGCACCCGCGATCGGCGGTTACACAGACAAGGACGTGGATCTGTGTGTGTAAACACACAGATCCACGTCCTGTCAGGGAGAGAGGAGACCGATGCTGTGTCCCTTGGACATAGGGACACAGATCGGTCACCTCCCCCAGTCAGTCCCCTCCCCCTACAGTTAGAACATTCACTAGGCTACACATTTAACCCCTTCCTCGCCCCCTAGTGTTAACCCCGTCCCTGCCAGTCACATTTATACAGTAATCAGTGCATATTTATAGCACTAATCGCTGTATAAATGTGAATGGTCCCAAAAATGTGTCAAAAGTGTCCGACGTGTCCGCCATGATGTCGCAGTCCCAATAAAAATTGCAGATCACCGCCATTACTAGCAAAAAAAATAATAATAATTCTTTCACCTAATTTTGTAGGCGCTATAACTTTTGCGCAAACCAGTCGCTTATTGCGATTTTTTTTTACCAAAAATATGTAGAAAAATACGTATCGGCCTAAACTTAGAAAAAAAAAGTAAAAAAAAAAAAAAAAAATGGGATATTTATTACAGCAACAAGTAAAAGATATTGGCCCAGATTCAGGTAGCAATTGCGCCTGCGTAACCATAGTTACGCAGCGCAATTGCTGACTTGCGCCGGCGTAACGAGTTCTCCTGATTCAGCCTAAAATCTTTTTTAGGCTGCATTCTAGCGATGACCGCTAGGGGGCGCTCCCATTGTGATCTGTGTATAGTATGCAAATTGCATACTAACACCGATTCACAACGTTGCGCGAGCCCTGCGTACGCAAATTACGTAGTTTGCGTACGTCGGGTTTCGCGTAACGTTACACATCCTAATAGCAGGCGCAGCCAATGCTATAGGATACCTGGCGTTCCCGCGTTGCGACGTTCGAATTTTACGTCGTTTGCGTAAGTGAATCGTGAATGGCGCTGGACGCCATTCACGTTCACTTTGAAGCAAATGACGTCCTTGCGACGTCATTTGCCGCAATGCACGTCGGGAAAGTTTAAATTAGGCGGGAGCGCGCCTAATTTAAATGATTCCCGCCCCCGGCGGGATCATTTACATTGCGCGCGCTTACGCCGGGCAATTTTGCCGGCGCGCCCTCGCAATTTACGGAGCTACTGCTCCGTGAATCGAGGGCAGCGCAAATTATTTGCGGGGGCGTAGGGCAAAATCGTTGCCCTGTGCCTCCGCAAATAATGCGCAAGTCGTACCTGAATCCGGGCCATTGGTTTTTTTTTTTCAAAATTGTCGATCTGTTTTTGTTTATAGCGCAAAAAATAAAAACCGCAGAGGTGATCAAATACCACAAAAAAGAAAGCTCTATTTGTGGGGAAAAACGGATGTCAATTTTGTTTGGTAGCCACGTCGCATGACTGCGCAATTGTCAGTTAAAGCGACGCAGTGCCGGAAGCTGAAATTTCGCCTGGGCAGGAGGGGGGTATATGTGCCCCAGGTCACATGATGTATATATAAATGAGCCATAAACCTCTGTATAGCCAGCAGCAGATAAGAAAATAGTAAAGCAGTACAAACCTTGGGCATGGCGACCAATCATGTGCCAGCTTTGTGGTTCAATTCTGACTGACTAATGGAATGTGATCAGATGAGAAACTTCTCAGTTATCCCCCCCAGCCCCCCTGTAGTGTACCAGGGGGAGAAAGGAGTGAAGTCATACAGTTCAGATCTAGACCTCTCTGACAAGGGGTTCACGACCTCCCTATAAATAACCCAATTCTTAACTAAATCCAGATGATGTGAGAGAGAAATATGTTCCTGGGAAAGAGGGAATCCCGGAAAGCAGAGCTACACGACTTGTGAGTAGCTGCCGAGGAATGCAAAGGTAAAACAAGGCTCCTTCATGAGCCAACCTTATTTGAATTATCCAATGAGCCCAGCTGCTTCAACTTCCTGATCAAAGATAGCGATCGGTTGGTTATCACCATCATTATCATCAAAAAAAAGTGAAAGCCATCAAAGGGTTTTTGAAAAATTCAGATCATTTTTCAGCGAATTGTGTGATGTATGGTGTAACTTAGGGCCAGATTCACGTCCGATCGCGTATCTTTGTGCGGGCGTAACGTATCTGATTTGCGTTACGCCTCCGCAACTTAGACGGGCAAGTGCTGTATTCTCAAAGCACTTGCTCCGTAAGTTGCGGCGGCGTAGCGTAAATCGCCCGTCTAATTCAAATTTGCAACAGGGGGGCGTGTTTTACGTAAATGTTGTGTGACCCGACGTGATTGACGTTTTTCCCAAACGGCGCATGGGCCGTCCATGGAATTTCCCAGTGTGCATTGCTCCAAAGTACGCCGCAAGGACTTTATTGGTTTCGACGTGAACGTAAATGACGTCCAGCCCCATTCACGGACGACTTACGCAAACGGCGTAACTTTTTTAAATTTCGACGCGGGAACGACAGCCATACTTAACATTGTTACGCCACACTTACGCCACCATATAGCAGGGGTAACTATACGCTGGGAAAAGCCTAACGTAAACGGCGTAACTTTACTGCGTCAGCCGGGAATTCGCGTATCTAGCTAATTTGCATACTCAACGCGGAATTCGACGGAAGCGCCACCTAGCGGCCAGCGTAAATATGCAGTTACGATCCGACGGCGTAAGAGACTTACGCCTGTCGGATCTAACAGATATCTATGCGTAAATGATTCTAAGAATCAGGCGCATAGATACGACGGCGCAACGCAGAGATACGCCGTCGTATCTCGACTGAGAATCTGGCCCTTTAGGTTCACACGTATGCATTTTTAGTGCGTTTTCAGTTTTGCAGAAACACACTACAGTCCATTTAACACAATTTCATATGGGTCATGTTCACACCCGTGTACTAGTCTAGTCTCAAAATACCAACCTAATCGTCCTCTTCGTTCCTCCCAAGACCTCCTGCTCTCTAGTTCCCTCATCATTTCCTCCCATATTCGCCTCCAGGACTTCTCCGAGCCTCTCCCATCCTCTGGAATACCCTACCCCAATATGTCAGACTATCTCCAAATCTATCTACCTTTAGGCGACCCCTGAAACTTTTCTCTATTCAGAGAAGCCTACCCTGCCTCCACCCAGGGCCGATCCATAGGTGTGTACCAGGTCCTAGTCTTCAATTCAGCCCTGTAAAGTTGATCAAACTGCCAGCGGAAACTTAAGGGGCCTTTCACACGGACAGATAGAATGGTGCTTTTAGCTGCGGATTTTCTAGTGTTCTTCCGCAGCTAAAAGCACACAATGCTTTCCTATGCCCCATTCACACACAGCGTTTAGCTGCGATTTCGTTGCATGCGGTTTGGTGAGAATAGAAAAAATAGAATTGAATGCGTCCAGGTGCGATTTAGCTCAGCTATATGCACTTAACCGCAGGTAATCGCAGTCTTTTGTGTCAACTGCGGATAGCAGCGTGAGAAAAAAAAAAGAACAACAGGAAGCACATCATAATTAAAAAAAATAAAAAGGGTTGCTATGGAAATGACTACCGCAGCTAAACGCGGCCGCTTGCAACCGCGCGTAATTGCAATGTACAAATGCAGCTAATCGCAGTGCCCAGAGCCTTGAATTTCACTGAAAATGTACATGCTTTTAATTGCGGCACAACTGCCGTCCGTCTGAAAGGGACCTAAGCCCCGTACACACGATCGGATCTTTGTCTGACCAAATTCACATCGGAATTCCGACAGGGGACAAGAGAGAATGTTCTCTATGTAAACTCTGATGGAATTCATCGGAATTTCCGATGGAATTACTCCGATGGGGCATACATATACGGTCGGAATTTCCGATGGGGCATACAGACGGTCGGAATTTCCGATGGGGCATACAGACGTTCGGAATTTCCGATGGGGCATACACACGGTCGGAATTTCCGATGGGGCATACACACGGTCGGAATTTCCGATGGGGCATACACACGGTCGGAATTTCCAATAAAATTACTCCGATGGGGCATACACACGGTCGGAATTTCCAATAAAATTACTCCGATGGGGCATACACACGGTCGGAATTTCCGATGGGGCATACACATGGTCGGAATTTCCAATAAAATTACTCCGATGGGGCATGCACACGGTCGGAATTTCCGATGGGGCATACACATGGTCGGAATTTCCAATAAAATTACTCCGATGGGGCATACACACGGTCGGAATTTCCAATAAAATTACTCCGATGGGGCATACACATGGTCGGAATTTCCGATGGGGCATACACACGGTCGGAATTTCCAATGGAATTACTCCGATGGGGCATACACACGGTCGGAATTTCCGATGGGGCATACACACGGTCGGAATTTCCAATAAAATTACTCCGATGGGGCATACACACGGTCGGAATTTCCGATGGGGCATACACACGGTCGGAATTTCCGATGGAAAAAGTCCGTCTGACTTTTTCCATCAGATATTCCAATCGCGTGTACGGGCCATAACAGACAATTGCTAGGTTCGAAGCAGAGCGATGACACCTCACTCTTCCATCTCTTTTCTCTGCAAGGCTTTAGGGACAGATCAGAGCAATTCTGATTGGTCATCAATTCTGATTGATATGTGGTGCTTCCAAGGCAAAAGTTAAGGAATTTACTCATAAAAAGTATCCCAACATGTATAAATGTCTCAGTATTACAATGATAAAATGTTCTAAAGCGTATTTCTCTCTAGTCAACCCCACGTTGGCCTGATTTCCGCAAACAATCCTTAAATATATTGCATTGCTTGCTATTCATCTGGCCGTGTATGTCGTCTACCGTACTTTCTCATATCTTCTGAACTGCATCCCCCTTGTGTTGGCCAGAAGCCCAGATAGGCTCTTGTAGCCTCTGCATAAAAGAAATATACAGCCCATGTAAACGGCTGAAATCTCGCTGAGCTTTCGCTTTTTTTTTGCACGTAAACCCAGAATGAAACGCACACAACGAGGGTCTACATCTCCTACATTACACCAACCGATGGGTTCTAAAATCTGAATTCCTACAGGAACAAGTCATCGCCGCTGTAACATAAACACGCTGGGTTTAGTTCTATTCTGCTGTGTTACTCAACTAAGCAGAAGGAATCCAGGATCTTATCTTTATTAGAGTCATCTTGTTGGTTGCATTCCACCCCACAAGCACTACATCTGTCCACCTCTGCCCATAGAAGCCTTCCTTACCAGTAGCCCCAGGGGTGCACTCTCCTCCCCATATCTGTCATGGCTCTGAAATCCACGTTCATGTCTCAGTATAAGTTCTCGGTTCCTGAACAGCGACCGTTTGTGAACTTGGTAGAAGTCTGTACTGGACCCCATCAACCTCCCTCCTCCTCCTCATCCTAAGTGTCCCTCCCTCCTCTGCCCTGTATGGAATGTAGAACTGTACAAGGGGATGGCTCCTCTAAGTGATGGCAATCCAGGTCATTAGCATGCTCTGGGCATTCCCTGGCATCCTCCTATTCTCATCATACAAAGAAAAACTATTCCATCGCCTTCATATAAAGTGCAATATTTGTAGCGAGTGATACAGGAATCAAAGGGTTGCGTACGAGAATGCCTCCAGATGAGATGTCATTATAGAGAACATCTAAAAAAAATCCCAACGAACCCTTATGCCGCGTAAACACGACCGTATTTCAGGTTCTAAAAAATGATGGTCCAGATTCAAGAAGCACTTGCGCCCGCGCAACCATAGGTTACGAAGCGCAAGTGCTTACTTGCTCCGGTGTAACGAGTGCTCCTGATTCAGGAACCTCGTTACACCGACTGCAGGCTAAAATCTGCGCGGCGTAAGGCTCTTATGCCTCGCAGATTTTAGGCTGCATTCTTGCGGGGGCCGCTAGGGGGCGCTCCCATTGTGTATCCGCGTGTAGTATGCAAATTGCATACTACCACTGATTCACAAGCTTGCGAGTTTCCGTACGGCTACTTTTAGCGCAAGGCTGTCCCTTCTAATAGTAGGGGCAGCCAATGCTAAAGTATAGCCGGCCTTCCCGCGCCGTGAAATTTGAATTTCACGGCGTTTGCGTAAGTGAAACGTGAATGGCGCTGGACGCCATTCACGTTCACTTAGAAGCAAATGACGTCCTTGCGACGTCATTTGCCGCAATGCACGTCGGGAAAGTTTCCCGACGGAGCATGCGCTGTACGCTCGGCGCGGGAGCGCGCCTAATTTAAATGATTCCCGCCCCCGGCGGGATCATTTAACTTGAGCGCGCTTACGCCGAGCAAATTTGCCGGCGCGCCCTCGCAATTCACGGAGCTACTGCTCCGTGAATCGAGGGCAGCGCAAAATATTTGCGGGGGCGCAGGGCAAAATCGTTGCCCTGCTCCCCCGCAAATATCACGCAATTCTACTTGAATCTGGGCCGATGTTTTTTAGGCTCTAGAAAAAACAAAGTTTTTTTTTTTCAACCGGATCATTAACCACTTCCCGACGGCCGTACGACTATATATGGCCGCAGGGTGGTTCTACTTCTCTGGGGCGCCTTCAATTGACGTCTGCCCCTTTGCTCGTTCCCCGCGCGCGCTCCCGAGCGCGCATCGGGGAACTGCTGTGCTGGCCGTGTCCCTTGGACACAGCCAATCACAGATCAACGTGAACGGCCAATCGGAGTGGCCGTTTGCTAGGCGATCTGTGCGGCCAATGAGAGATGATGAGATCATCTCTCATTGCCGGTGATCTGCCGGGCTGGTTCCAGGTATCATGGAAGTTCCAGCGCATGCGCAAACTGATGCGCTGAGATGGTTCCAGCTATCGGGAAAGTTCCTTCAAGCACTGCGCAGGTGCAAACTTGCTGACGGAAATCCCTGAACGGCGGCCGGCATCCAGGGCGACGTGGATTTTGAGGTAAGTGGCCAGTCGGCCTCACGTCCTCGCTGCGCTCGGACGGCTCGCTTCGCTCGCTCGGCCTCCTGGCTCTTTTTTTAACATCCTCCAATCCACGGGGATGTTAAAGAATGAGCCTGGATGCCGGGCGAGGTTCGGGGATTTCCGTCGGGAAGTTTGCGCCTGCGCAGTCAGTGAAGGAACTTCCCCCATAGGGGAACATTGAGGACAAGTCACCGGCTCTCACAGACAGCGGTGCTGTCAGGGAGAGAGGAGACCGATCTGTGTCTCTTGTACAAAGGGACACAGATCGGTCACCTCCCCCAGTCACCCCCCTCCCCCTACAGTTAGAAAACTAATATTAGGGTACACATTTAACCCCTTCCTCACACCCTAGTGTTAACCCCTTCCCTGCCAGTCACATTTATACAGTAATTAATGCATATTTATAGCACTGATCGCAGTATAAATGTGAATGGTGCCAAAAATGTGTCAAAAGTGTCCGATGTGTCCGCCATAATGTCGCAGTCGCAATAAAAATCGCAGATCGCCGCCATTACTAGTAAAAAAAATAATAATAAAAAAATATATAATTCTGTCCCTTATTTTGTAGGTGCTATAAGTCGCTTATTGCGATTTTTTTTTACTAAAAATATGTAGAATACGTATCGGCCTAGACTGAGGATAAAAAATGTTTTTTTAAAAAAAATTGAGCTATTTATTACAACAACAAATAAAAATGTTTTATTTATTTTTTCAAAATTGTCGCTCTATTTTTGTTTATAGCGCAAAAAATAAAAACCGCAGAGGTGATCAATTGCCACCAAAATAAAGCTCTATTTGTGGGAAAAAAAGGACGTCAATTTTGTTTTGGAGCCACGTCGCACGACCGCGCAATTGTCAGTTAAAGCGACGCAGTGCCGAATCGCAAAAAGTCCTCTGGGCAGGAAGGGGGTTTAAGTGCCCAGTAAGGAAGTGGTTAAAACGGCCTTGCCTACACACGATCATGAAAAAAAAAAATATATAAAAACACGGCATAACTTTTGTGTAAACCAATCACTATACGCTTATTGAGATTTTTTTTTTTTTACCAAAAATATGTAGCAGAATACCTATTGGCCTAAATTGATGAAGAAATTCGTTTTTTTTTTTTTTACATTTTTTTTTATTGGATATGTTTTATAGCAGAAAGTAAAAAATATTGTTTTGTTTTCAAAATTGTATTTTTTTTTGTTTATAGCGCAAAAAATAAAAACCGCAGTCGCAGAGGTGATCAAATACCACCAAAAGAAAGCTCTATTTGTGGGGAAAAAAGAACATCAATTTTATTGGGGTACAGTGTCACGCGTCCGCGCAATTGTCAGTTAACTTCTTGCCGACCAGCCGCCGTCATTGTACTGTGGCAGGTTGGTTCATTCCCGCAAATCGCCATGACGTCTGCTCGGGAACTGTAGTTTGTGGGCGAGTGCACCCATTGGCCACCCGTGATCATTCCCCGCAGTGACAGAACTGTGTAAACAAGGCAATTCTCCGTTCTGACAGGGAAGATCACACAGATCCTGTTTTTCTGCTATCCAGGAAGGCAGATCTGTGTGTTTCCCCAGGCAGCTCATCCCCCACACAGTTAGAACACACAGTGAGGGAACACATTTAACTTGTTGATCGCCCCTGATGTTAACACCTTCCCTGCCAGTGTCCTTAGTACAATAACAGTGCATATTTTTTGCACTGATTACTGTAATGTCACTGGTTCCCAAAAAAGTGTCAAAAATGTCCGCTCTGTCCGCCTCAATGTTGCAGTCCCGCTAAAAATCGCAGATCACCACCACTACTAGTAAAAAAATTATGGATTTGTTGGAGCTCGTATGATTGATGGATTAATGAAATTGTTTATTTCTCTGTATGTATGACAATTAAAACAAAGAAATAAAAAAATAATAATAAAAATGCCATAAATCTATTCCCTATTTTGTAGACGCTATAACTTTTGCTCAAACCAATTAATATATATGGTTATTGCGATTTTTTTAAACAAAAATATGTAGAAGAATACATATCGGACTAAACTGAGAAAGAAATGTGTTTTTTTTATATATATTTTTGGGGGATATATGTTATAGCAAAAAGTAAAAAATATTGATTTTTATTTCACAATTTTCACTCTTTTTTTGTTTATAGCGCAAAAAAATTAAGGGCCAGATCCACAAAGAAGTTACGCTGGTGTATCTATTGATACGCCGCGTAACTTCTAAGATGCGCCGGCGTATCTTTTTTCTGTATTCAGAAAACAAGATACGCCGGAATTTTGCTAAGATCCGACTGGCGTAAGCCTCTTACGCCCTCGTATCTTAGTTGCATATTTACGCTGGCCGCTAGGTGGCGCTTCCGTAGATTTACGCAAATGAATATGCAAATTAGGTAGATACGCCGATTCACAAACGTACGTCCGCCCGGCGCATTTTTTTACCAAGCTTTTTCCGGTGTAAAGTTACCCCAGCTATATGAGGCGTACGCAATGTTAAGTATGGACGTCGGGCCACCGTAAAAAAAATTAAGTTTTACGTCGTTTGCGTAAGTCGTTCGCGAATAGGGCTGTGCGTAAGTTACGTTCACGTCTAAAGCATTGACGATTTGCGGCGTAATTTGGAGCATGCGCACTGGGGGCCAGATTCACAGAAGAGATACGACGGCGTATCTCCTGATACACCGTCGTATCTCTTGTCGTATCTATGCGGCTGATTCATAGAATCAGTTACGCATAGATAGCCCTAAGATCCGACAGGTGTAATTGACTTACACCGTCGGATCTTAGGATGCAATACTTCGGCCGCCGCTGGGGGGATTTCGCGTCGTATTCCAGCGTCGGGTATGCAAATGAGGATTTACGGCGATCCACAAAGGTTTTCGCGTTCGTTACGTCGTCGCTAGTAATTTTTTCCCCCTTCGCAAAGTTACACCTGCTTTAACATGGCTTAACTTTAGTCGAGCCATGTTAAAGTATGGCCGTCGTTCCCGGGTCGAATTTCTAATTTTTTTTTTTTTTGGGCGGAAGACGTCCGGGAATACGAATGGACGCTACGCACGTCGCCGTTCTAAAAAATGACGTCACTTCGCGCAAAGCACGGCGGGAATTTCAAAACGGAGCATGCGCAGTACGTCCGGCGCGGGAGCGCACCTAATTTAAATGGTGCCCGCCCCATTTGAATTGGGCGGGCTTGCGCCGAGCGGAATTACGTTACACCGCCGCAAGTTTACAGGTAAGAGCTTTGTGGATCGGGCACGTACGCTGTAAACTTGCGGCGGTGTAACGTAACGACGATACGTTACGCCGCCGGAGTTTGTTGTGAATCTGGCCCTGGGATTCTTTCACGGACGGCGCATGCACCGTCTGTAAAAAACGTCAAATACGTGGGGTCACGGTTAGTTAGCATAGAACACGCCCCCAACCAGCCTCTTTTGAATTAGGCGGGCTTACGCCGCCCGATATACGATACGCCGCCGTAACTAAAGATTATGAGATTTGCAAATCTTTGCGTTGTTTTTATGTAACTTTTTTGGAATTGGGGTTGTAGTTGATATTTAGCAGCATTTTCTGTATACATTAATAAAGGAAAGGGTTGCTTTAAATGGCATATTTTCCTATTCTACAAGGCTCTACTATAGAGCGATACCGCCAGTGCTGAATGGGCATTGTGCCCGCTCTGTACATGGACTGTCACAGATAGTCATGTTATGTTTCGGTCAAGGCTGAAGCTTGGCAGTTCAAAAGCCCATCTGCATAAGCACTGCAAGCAGAATAGCACACAGTCTAAAGATAGGGACGTGCAAATCCGGGCAACAATACACTGAAATGTGCTTTTGTTTATAGCATGCAAATTGTCAAGGACCAATACGGCCCTCTGCTATTTCCCACATTGTCTTTCTCTCATAATTCGAATAAAAGCTCACAATCTTTAACCCTTTCGCTGCCAGAGCCTGTTTAAAAAACATTTTTAGGCCTGAAGAGTACACAAAACTCACAAATATTATATATTTTCTGGAAGCAGAGAAATAAAATAGTGGTAGTTGCAATTTTTTATGTCACACGATATTACCGCAGAGGTAATAGCTTTTACCGCAGAGGTAATAACATTTTTCAGTAAAAAAACACACTGAGCTGGATTCAGGTACATTTGCGCTTTTTTTGCGGAGGCGCAGGGCAACGTTTTTGCCCTGCGCCCCCGCAAATTTACTGCGCTGCCCTTGATTCACGGAGCAGTAGCTCCGTAAATTGCGTGGGCGCGCCGGCAAAATGCCTGGCGTAAGCGCGTGCAATTTAAATGATCCCATAGGGGGCGGGAGTAGAGCGCATGCTCCGTCGGGAAACTTTCCCGACATGCATTGCGGCAAATGACGTCACAAGGACGTCATTTGCTTCAAAGTGAATGTGAATGGCGTCCAGCGCCATTTACGAATCACTTACGCAAACTACGTAAATTAGAAATTTCGCGACGCGGGAACGACGGGTATACGTAACATTGGCTGCCCCTGCTAATAGCAGGGGCAGCCTTACGCGAAAGACGCCGTACGGAAACGACGTAAACTGCGTACGCAGGGCTCGCGCAACGTTGTGAATCGGCGTTAGTATGCAATTTGCATACTATACTCTGAGCACAACGGGAACGCCACCTAGCGGCCATCGCAAGAATGCAGCCTAAGATATGCAGGCATAAGAGCCTTATGCCGCGCATATCTTAGGCTGCAGTCGGCGTACGAGGTTCCTGAATCAGGAGCATTCATTACGCCGGGGCAAGTAAGCAATTGCGCCTGTGTAACTATGGTTACACAGGCGCAATTGCTTCTTGAATCCAGCCCACTAATGTGAATTTTAGGGCAAACAAACACAATAAATTACCCAAATTGTTGGAAAAATATAGATAAGGTTGCACCAAGTAAATAGCTACCCAACGTGCCATACCTTAAATTTATGTGCGCCCGTGAAATGGTGACAAACTTCAGTAGCCTATATTTTCTATAAACCTATAGGTATCAGTTTAGGCCCAGATTCACAAAGGACTTCCGACGGCGTATCTCCACGTACGCCGTCGTAAGTCCGAATGTTCGCCGTCGTATCTTTGCGACTGATTCATAGAATCAGATACGCCTCACTGTTGCCAAGATACGAGCGGCGTAAGTCTCCTACGCCGTCGTATCTTGGAGTGCATATTTACGCTGGCCGCTTGGGGGGGGTTCCGTATATTTCCGCATTGAATATGCAAATGAGCTAGATACGCCGATTCACTTTACCCCTCATAAAGCAGTCATGTTAAGGTATGGACGTCGGAAACGTCGGAACAGCGTCGTATTTTACGTCGTTTGCGTAAGTCGTACGTGAATGGGGATGGGCGTAGGTTACGTTCACGTTGACGAAGCATTGAGCCGGCGTAATTTCCGGAGAAAATTTGACGTGATACTGAGCATGCGCCGTTCGTTAGGCGCGTCATTTACGTGGGGTCACGATTCATTTCCATACAACACGCCCCCTACCAGCCTACTTTGAATTACGCGGGCTTACGCCGGCCCATTTACGCTACGCCGCCGCAACTTACGAAGCAAGTGCTTTGTGAATACTGCACTTGCCTGTCTAAGTTGGGGCGGCGTAGCGTAAATGGGATACGCTACGCCCAACTAAAGATACGCCATTGTATCTGAATCTGACCCTTAGTGTTATGGAGGAGGTCTGGTGTTAGAATTATGGCTCTCACTCTGGCGTGCACGGCGATATTGCGCGTTTATGCATTTACCCATTGGGGGTGGGGCCTTTTTGGGAGCGATTTTATGTGCTTAGGTGTAACTTTTTTTTTCCCTATGTGATGATTTTTAAGTAACAGGTTCTCTTTATTGAGATATGACCCTGCATGTCTCCCCTGTACTCCATTGAATGTTTTGCAACGCAGATCGCATTGCAAAACATCCTTTTCCGACCAAACGAGCCTGGGACACAGAAAGCTTGACCCGGAAGTGACATCAGAGACGTGGCAGCTTGACCCGGAAGTGACGTCTTCTCCTTCCCCTCTACCCGTCGATGCCCTCCATGGACATCCTGGAGCACAATAAGCATGGCAGGGCGCAGCGGGGGTGCCGGTACTAGGGTTGCCACCAGTCCAGGATTCACCCAGACAGTCCAGGTTTTGAATCTTGTGCCTAGGTTTCAGGCAGACTGAAACCCGGACACATTATTCAGACCGGGCTGTGGCTCCCCAAGTAGCCAAAATAGTCACACACAAATCTGTTGCCATCCGGGAGCTGTGGGCAGCTGTCTGGGGGAGCGGGGCAAATATGTCAGCAAGAGCAATTTGGCAATTTGCACGATATGCGTACCGCATTACTACTCTCTCTGGGGGTAGGCTTGATGAAAAAGTGGCAACCCTAGCCGGTACCAGGGGGTGTGTGCGAGCGATCGGGCTGCAGCCACTGGATTGTGTGTGATCCCCCCCCCCGATGTTGGTGGTGGCGAAAGGGTAAAACAATGTGAATAGAGGTAACAACATTATGGCCTACAACAATACATACATTATTAAACCTTAAAGTATAAGTGCTCCCGATACCGAAACTGATACAAAATGAATGGCGCAAAGTATTGCATGCGATTTGAACAGAAATGCGGTGAGATTCTTGTTTGAATTGAGTGAGTGAGTGAATTACTTGTATAGCGCTACACATGCAAACTAAATCGCCTCAAGGAGCTTTCCATCCGGTGTCGTCCTAATCCTTCAGAAGAGGTGGGTCTTAAGCATGTGGTTTCCTACACGGCTCCTGTGTGAACACAGGCTTGTCATAGTGAAGTTCCCGCAGGGACGGTGAGGGAAACCTCCCTACATAACGTGTTCCACCAGCTCCGGATCCCATTTGACTGTGGAAATCTGCGGCTGCGGCTCCTCCTGCCGCTCCCCCCAGCCTCCAGCAGCTCTTTCCCTCTTGCGGCTCCCTCCAGCCTCCATTGGCTCTCTCCCTCCAGCCTTCAGCGGTTTGAGCCATCTCTTTCTAGTGCTGACAGGACAGACTACAGGAATTTTAATTGGTCAGCGTTATCACGTGGACGGCGCTGACCAAACCGAAGCCTTCTAGCCCGTACTGTAAGGAGAGGAGAGAAAGCCGCTGAATTTCAAATCCCCAGGCCAGTGAGGCAAATCGATTTGTGGGGCCCAATCGCTGTTGTGGGGCCCAAAGCAGCTGCCTTATACTTGCCAACTATCCCAGTTTAAATTCCCTTGTCCCTTGAAGTTTTAGTCCTTTGCTGTGTCCTGATATCTCAGTGTGAAGTGCTGCTACTAATGCTGCCCAGCTCTGCCCTATTATTGTGTACAGGTGACTCACCTGCAGACCCTGTGTTTACATGTAAATAACCGTCGATTAATATGTAAATAATGTGAGCATTCATATGTAAATAGCGGGCAGAATTCATATGTAAATAGCTGAGGCCAGGGGCATTCATATGTAAATAAAGGCGGCATTCATATATCATGCCCCTCTGCAGTGAAGAGATGATGTGTTGTAACCTCTAGCAACCAATCAGTGAGCAGTATTACTGTACAGTAATCTCTAGCAACTAATCAACAAGAAGAAATCATGTGCTGTAACCTCTAGCAACTAATCAGTGAGCCGTAATGTGTTGTAACCTCTAGCAACCAGTCAGTAAGTGGTAATGATATGCTGTAACCTCTGGCTACCAATCGCAATCACTGCCTGATCTTATACAGTAAACTGATTTTAAGTCTAGCTGATATTTATTGTATGTCTCAGAGCAGGTGGAGAGCAAAATTGCATGGGGGGGGCCCAAGAATTGTTTTGCCCAGGGTCCAATCAACATTAAAGACGGCCCTGAGCAGCTCCCACTGTTTCCTCCTGCTGACCCCACTACACGAGTTAGCAATAACCTAGAGGTAAGCAGGAGGAACCAAAGAGGGAAATTGAAACTGAGAAATATACACTTCTGGGTCCCCCACAGCTTTCCTTGGCTCCTCCTGCTGACCTCCAGGTCATTGCTAGCTCCTGTAATGAGGTCATCAGGAGGAACCAATGAGAGCTGTGGGGACGCAGCTCATTGGTTCCTCCTGCTGACCTCCAGGTCATTGCTAGCTCCTGTAATGAGATCATCAGGAGGAACCAATGAGAGCTGTGGGGACGCAGCTCATTGGTTCCTCCTGCTGACCTCCAGGTCATTGCTAGCTCCTGTAATGAGATCATCAGGAGGAACCAATGAGAGCTGTGGGGACGCAGCTCATTGGTTCCTCCTGCTGACCTCCAGGTCATTGCTAGCTCCTGTAATGAGGTCAGCAGGAGGAACCAATGAGAGCTGTGGGGACCTAGAAGTGTCAAATTTTCTAGTGCACTCCTTAACCCCCACTCAACTTTACCTTTTTTTCCATTATGTGATTGTCAGACAGCACAATGACACGGTATGGTATGACACGCCCTGGAGGACAGAAAAGAGGACATTGGGGGGGGAGATGAGAACCTGACTGTGAGTTATACAATGATTAGCAGAATGATGTCAGAAGTGGATGGGACAACTATGGGTTTAAGAGAAGTCTAACGTGTTAAGAACGCGATGACGTACAACACTACGACGAGGCGAGAAAAAAAAGTTTAATGCTTCAGAGCATGCGTTGAATTGTTTCCGAACATGCATGTTTTTTTTCCTCCGTCGGAATACAATACAGACAAACGGATTTTCCGATAGGTATTTTTTCGGTCGGAAATATTGAGAACCTGCTCTCATTTTTTTGTTGGTGGAAAAAGTCCGATGGGGCATACACACGGTCGGGAATATCCGATGAGAAGCTTTTCCAACGGAAATTCCGACCGTGTGCGTGCGTCATAAGAGAAGTGCGCAATTGTACAGGGAAGTTTGTGACCAATGTAGCATGTCTTGTTTAGCTACAAATAGAATACAGACTTTCTTCTAAGCGCCGGTTCACACTACTGCGACTTGGGATCCGAATTGTGTCGCCCCAAGTCGAGCGACATGAGAAATTACATTAAGGTGAATGAGAGCCGTCTTAATGTACACTACTGAGGTCGCTCCGACTTCAGAAAAGGTTCCTGTACTACTTCAAGGCGACTTCTAGACAACTTGTAGGCAACCTGTACCCATAGATTTCAATGGAAGTCGCCTCCAAAGTCGGATCACCATCTTAAAGTGGTTGTAAACTTGTTTTTATAAGTTTTACCTACAGGTAAGCCTATAATAAGGCTTACCTGTAGGTATAAAGAATATCTCCTAAACCTGTACGGTTTAGGAGATATTCCCCCCGCAATGCGCCGCTGATTGCAGACCTTGCCAAATTTAAATCTCCCGCGCGCATGCGCGGGAGTGACGTCATCGCCGCTCCAGCCAATCACAGCGCTGGAGCGGCGATACCCGGAAGACACACCGAGTCAAGATGATATCTCGCTCGGCGTGGACCAGGTAAGTTCCCTACACCTCGTTTTGAGGTAAGTATTTCATAATGAGCTAATATGCGGTGCATACTAGCTCATTATGGCTTTTACTTTTCAGGTGAACAAAAAAATTTTTTTTACAACTGCTTTAACTGAAGCAACTTTACAGGAAAAGAAAATAGTTTACTCAGGCAAACCCCTCCCTCAAACAGAGCTGATTATTCTGTGATTGGCCACATCCAAAGTCACCTGTCCTGGAGGCAACTTTAAAGGAGTTGTAAAGTAAAAAATGTTTTCACCTTAATGCAATCTATGCATTAAGGTGAAAAAACATCTGATACTGCCGCCCCCCCCCCCCCCCGAGCCCCCGTTATACTTACCTGACCCCTCGAAAGTCCCGCGCGCGGTCCCGAAATCCTCTTCGCCGCTCAGCCTGACCGCTGATTGGCTAGAGCGGATGGATTGAGAGCAGCGCAGCCATTGGCTGGCGCTGCTGTCAATCACATCCAATGACGCGGCGCGCCGAGGGGCGGGGCCGAGTGATACAGTGAGCGGCATTGACCACTCGCTGTATCACGGGAGCGCGCCTGCAATTACTCACCACCATGCAAGCTCTCTTGCATGACTGTGGTCAGTACTTGCGGGGAGGACCAGAGACAGCCGCGGACGGACCCCAGAAGACGCGGATCGGGGCCACTCTGTGCAAAACGAACTGCACAGTGGAGGTAAGTATAACATGTTTGTTAATTTAAAGGTAAAACATTTTTTTCTTTACTAACCCTTTAAAGGGGTGTTCCCGCCAATTTTTATGTTTATTAAAAGTCAGCAGATACAAAAAGTGTAGCTGCTGGCTTTTAATAAACATACACTTACCTGCTCCAGCGTTCCAGCGACGCGCCGGCCGTGGCTCCGCTCCTTCCCCCCCCCCCTCCCCGGCCGGCGTCTTCATTTCAACTGTGGGCACCCAGCTGTGACAGCTTTCGGCTTCACAGCCGGGCACCCACTGCGCAAGCGCGCGCGGCGCTGCGCCGTCTGATTGGACAGGAGATCGCCTAGGACCTGTGACGTGTCCTAGGCGATCGCCTACAGGGAGGGGCTGCTGTAGGCGATTAAGCTTAATCGCCTAACCAGCCTCTCGGTGGAAGGAGGAAGTGGGACAGGAAGTCCCACCCCCCCCCCCCCAAAAAAAAATTACATGCAAATGTGGCATGTAAGGGGGTGAGGAGTGGGATAAGCGGAAGTTCCAATTTTGGGTGGAACTCCGCTTTAAGTCGCGTTGTAAGTTGCTCCAAGTTGCGCTGAAGTCGGGTTGCCCCTGTGTGAACTGGCACTAAAGGTGATTATTACTTTTTTATATGCATAATAATAATAAAATTAGACTTCAGAATTTTACCTTTCGTCGCAGTTTACTGTGTTTTCTTCTTGTAAGTTCTTCTCAAGCAACTCTTGACTTAGTTTTCCAGGATTATCTGCCTCGACGTAGTTTGGTTTGTGGTTGTCACCAACAAGAGTCTTTGAGTTAGGATTATTTGGGCTTTCGGTTGGGTCAGGTTTTAGATTCTCCGTCTTGTGATCGTTCTCATCATTGTTTACATTGGTTGCGCTCAGCTTTGAACTCTGTGTTTTTGTTATTGCTCTCTTGGCCGCCATCACAGATGGAACCACGATAATTTCATTGGATTCGTCATCTAATAGGTCACTTGCTGATTGTGACATCATGGCAGAAGGCACGCCCTTGCTTTTCTCTTTCTTGGATTTGGTTCTCTTGTTGGATCTAGGCATTGTTCCCATATGGCTGTACATGTCACTAGACCGAGCATAGGAAGGACTCTTGGGTATGGAGGTGAGGTCATCCTGAGTCGTCTCCAGAATGTTGATGAAGCTGGCATTACTGCTCAGATTTGTATCTTGAGATTCCCGTCTACGGAAAGCCCGAGGAAGGTTACTCAGGCTTCCAAACACACTTAATTTAAATAGTTCTGTAAACGACATAACAACATTTGAGTTATAGGGGTAGATTTACAAATGTTCTTTGCATTAGGTTTAAAAAAACATCACCATGTACACAAGTCCAGGTCCCCCTAGACAGGCCCGTCGGAACCCGACAGGCAAAGCAAGAATTTGCCTGGGGCCCCGAGCTGGCCAGGGGCCCCAGTCCGGTCGGCCGTGTACCATAACCGCGCAGTACAGGAGAATCAGGTTCCTGTTCCTGGCCGGACTGACAGGAAGTGCACACACTGGCCCAGATTCAGTAAGCAATTGCGCCTGCGTAACCATAGTTACGCAGCGCAATTGCTGACTTGCGCCGGCGTAACGAGTTCTCCTGATTCAGAGAACTCGTTACGCCGACTGCAGCCTAAAATCTGCGTGGCATAAGGCTCTTATGCCACGCAGATTTTAGGCTGCATTCTTGCGATGACCGCTAGGGGGCGTTCCCATTGTGGTCAGCGTATAGTATGCAAATTGCATACTTACGCCGATTCACAATGTTGCGCGCCCCCTGCGTACGCAAGTTACGTCGTTTCCGTACGGCGTGTTTAGCGTAAGGCTGCCCCTTCTAATAGCAGGGGCAGCCAATGCTAAACTATACCCGGCGTTCCCGCGGCGCGACGTTCGAATTTTACGTTGTTTGCGTAAGTGAATCGTGAATGGCGCTGGACGCCATTCACGTTCACTTTGAAGCAAATGACGTCCTTGCGACGTCATTTGCCGCAATGCACGTCGGGAAAGTTTCCCGACGGAGCATGCGCTCTACGCTCGGCGCGGGAGCGCGCCTATTTTACATTTACATTGCACGCGCTTACGCCGGGCAATTTACGGAGCCACTGCTCCGTGAATCGAGGGCAGCGCAAAATATTTGTGGGGGCGCAGGGCAAAATCGTTGCCCTGCGCCTCCGCAAATAGAGCGCAATTCTTTCTGAATCCGGGCCACTGAGTGTTCACTTCCTTTCAGTCCGGCCCCGGGAACAGCAAAGTGAATCTCCTGTACCGCGCGGTTATGGTACACGGCCGACCGGACTGCAGGAGGACGCAGCGATGCGGGGTCCCCCTGCTGGGCCCCCTGTGCGAACACCAACATCTGTAGGCGTGTGTGGCAAAGGATAGAGGTAAGCCGCCAAACCCCCCCCCCCCCCCGTTTCTCAACTTGAAATGTCACTTTTTTTTTTTTTTTTTGCTTGGGGCCCCCAAATGTCTTTGAACGGCCCTGCCCCTAGACCCACCCCAGCCTGTGACTGGACAGTGAAACGGAAAGCAGCACAGTAAAGAGCTAATTTCCCTGTCACTCTGTTTTCTCTTCCTATCAGCATGACTCTTGTCAGCACATGAACCTATTGGTTCCTTGGACCTCTTCTTCCTCCAACACTCCAGCTCTGCTGCAAGAGATAAATACCAAGTCACATTCAAGTCCTTACACTGAAAGGGGTTGTAAAGGTTCGTTTTTAATTTTCTAAATAGGTTCTTTTAAAGGAAAATAAAATTTATCCTAAAATTAATGTCTGCAAGGTAGACAGACAGAATAGTGTAATGATTCTGTTAAAAAACGAGTAAATACCTATTACATTCCTTCATCTATATCACCTCCGGCATTCTAGTTTCTGCTCTCTCATTCACTTCCTGGTTTGCGGCGCTCGTTGATGTAAGAACTACATTTCCCAGTATGCATTGCGGCACGCCCAGTAAGTCACACCTCCTTGAAGTCTCTAACATGTAGAGAGCTTCCTGCCGCACAGATGTAGTTCCCAGGAGGGGGTGAGCATGTCACTGACCACCGCAGTAAAGCCTCCCATCACGGTGGTCAGTAACAATCAGACAAGCAGGAAGTGAACAGAACAGAGAAGAAATAGAGCAACTTCTGAGCAAAAACAAACGATGAGGAAGTGAAAAGAGAAATGTCTGCAGGTAAAGGATGCTTATTATGAAAAAAAAAAATTCCTTTGCAACCCCTTTAAGCTAGTGCATTGTTGGTTCACTTACCTTTTCCTTCGCTTTCCCTTCTAAATGTTTTTTTTCTTTGTCTGAATTTCTCACTTCCTGTTTCTCCTCAGTAAGCTGTTCTGGCTGACTAACCCCCAGCCAGAACGGCTCGCATGATGGTGGAAAGCTTACTGAGGAGAAACAGGAAGTGAGAAATTCAGACAAAGAAAAAAAACATTTAGAAGGGAAACCGAAGGAAAAGGTAAGTGAACCAACAATGCACTAGCTGAACCGCTTGCTGACCGCCGCACAACTATTTACGTCAACAGAATGGCACGAGCAGGCAGATTGGTGTACAGGTGCGTCCCTTTAAGTCTGCCACCCAGCGGGCGCGCACGCGTGCCCGCCGTGTGCGGCTGCGGCTCCCGGGAACTCAATGTCCCGCGATTGCAGTCGGCAAGGGCAGAAGAGGGGAATGCCTTTGTAAACAAGGCATTGCCCTATTCTGCCTAGTGACACTGTCACTGATGACCGTTCCCCGTGATCGGGAACGTGTCAGTGACGTGTCACGTGTAGCCACGCCCCCTAACAGTAAGAATCACTTCCTAGGGAACACTTAACCCCTGCAGCGCCACCTAGTGGTTAACCCCTTCACTGCCAGTGTCATTTTTACAGTTATCAGTGCATTTTTATAGCACTGATCGCTGTAAAAATGACATTGGTCCCAAAATGGTGTCAAAAGTGTCCGATGTGTCTGCCATAATGTCGCAGTCCCGATAAAAATCGCTGATCGCCGCCATTACTAGTAAAAAATAAATATTATTAAAAATGCCATAAAACAGTCCCCTATTTTGAAGACGCTATAACTTTTGCGCAAACCAATTAAACGCTTATTGCGATTTTTTTTTTACCAAAAAATATGTAGAAGAATACGTATCGGTCTAAACTGAGGAAAAAACATAATTTTTTTTATATTTTTTGGAGATATTTATAGCAAAAAGTAAAAAATATTGAATTTTTTTCAAAATTGTCACTCTATTGTTGTTTATAGCGCAACAAATAAAAACCACAGAGGTGATCAAATATCACCCAAAAAAAATTGTGGGGAAAAAAAGGACGCCAATTTTGTTTGGGAGCCACGTCGCACGACCGCGCAATTGTCAGTTAAAGCGACGCAGTGCCGAATCGCAAAAAGGTGGCCTGGTCTTTGGCCACCAAAATGGTCCGGGGCTGAAGCAGTTAAAGGAACCTATTTAGACAATAAAAAACAAACCTTTACAACCCCTTGAAGTATTAATGATTACAGACCTGCATTACGCAAAATGTTCTTCTATCTATAAAGAGTTCAGCTTATGGTGCGCATGCTCCAAATTAACCCGCAAAAAGCCAATGCTTTTGACGTGAACATAAATTACGCACATCCCCATTCACGGACGACTTACGCAAACAACATTAAATTTTCAAAATTCGACACGGGAACGACGTCCATACTTAACATAGGATACGCCTCATATAGCAGGGGTAACTACCGTATTTATCGGCGTATACCGCACACCTTTTTGCCCTGAAAATCAGGGCAAAATCGTGGGTGCCTGGTATACGCCGATCCCCGCTTTCCCTCGCCGAGTTTGAACACTGCGCCGGCATATACCGAGCGCAGTACACTCGTGTATAGTCGGGCAGGCTCGGCTCCTCTCGCGCTCACGTCCTGGACGTACAGGACGTGAGCGCGAGAGTAGCCAAGCCTGCCCGACTATACACGAGTGTACTGCGCTCGGTATATGCCGGCGCAGTGTTCAAACTCGGCGCGGGGATCGAGCGGAGAGGACACCGCAGAAGGATGCCGGACCCGACGAAGAGGACACCCGAAACACGCAGACGGACGCCGGACCCGACAAGGCCGCCGCGCAAGACACCAAAACTGTAAGTACTAAAATGTGTTTTTTTACAGGAATGCGGGTCCACTTTAGGAGTGTGCGCTATACACTGGAGCGCGCAATACCCCGATAAATACGGTATACGCCAGAAAAAGCCTAACGTAAACGACATAAAAAAATGCACCGGGCAAACGTACGTTTCTGAATGGGCGTATCGACCTAATTTGCATATTCGACGCGTAAATATACGTCGCATCTCCTACCTGAATCTACCCCACAGTATATAAAGATAACCTTCCATTTTTTACTAATACATAATATATTACTCTAGTTGCATATTTTGATAAAAGCTCAAATCTCTAGCGCAATGTACACAGCGTTCCTCAAAGTGCCATGAAGTACATTAACATTGAGGAATCGCATAGTATGCTTCCTTTTTACAGACATCGCATGTATGTGTGCATGTCAACCCCGCGGCCAAGCCTCTCATCTCCTGTCATTCTCAATGACAATATCTGCCCATCTATAGAGACTCCGGTCCCTAAAGAAGACGTGAGGTAAAACACAAAGACTCCGGTCCCTAAAGAAGACGTGAGGTAAAACACAAAGACTCCGGTCCCTAAAGAAGACGTGAGGTAAAACACAAAGACTCCGGTCCCTAAAGAAGACGTGAGGTAAAACACAAAGAGAGGGACAGCTCCTCGTACCCAACTGCAAAATAAATCTTTCATAAGCTTCCTGCCTTAAAAGGGTTTTGGTCACAGGAGACTCGGGCCACTATACAAAGATGTTTATCTCCTTGTCATGACGGAACCACAAAGTCTGTTATGGGCCACTGACTGAGTATAGGGAAAATATCACAACATAAATATCTCTCTTCATCTGTAATACACAGATAACAGTCTCGTCATGTCTGACTTCAGCATTCATATGCACCATTCACCTTTAAGTCTACAACAGAACCAATAAGAATGGTTAGTGGCGTCACATCAGTGTTTGTTTTTGACCACAGAGATCAGAAAATTAGAAAGAGCAAGATGGAAAATATTTCTTGAACATATTGGCCCAGATTCTTAAAGGACTTACGACGGCGCAGCGCCATGTACGCCGTCGTAAGTCCTAATCTGGCCCGTCGTATCTATGCGCCTGATTCTTAGAATCAGTTACGCATAGACATCCATTAGATCCGACAGACGTAAGTCTCTTACGTCGTCGGATCGTAACTGCGATTTTAATTTTTTTGCCCGCTAGGTGGCGCTTCTGTCGATTTCCGCGTTGAGTATGCAAATTTGCTAGATACGCGAATTCCCGAATGTACGCGCGGCCGACGTAGTAAAGTTATGACGTTTACGTTAGGCTTTTCCCGGCGTAATGTTGCCCCTGCTATATGGTGGCCTAAGTGCGGTGCAACAATGTTAAGTATGGCCGTCGTTCCCGCATCGAAATTTTAAAAAGTTAGGTCGTCTGCGTAAGTCGTCTGTGAATGGGGCTGGACGTCATTTACGTTCACGTCGAAACCAATGACGTCCTTGCGAAGTCATTTGGAGCAATGCACACTGGGATATTTTAGGGACGGCGCATGCGCAGTTCGTTCGGCACGGAGATGCGCTTCATTTAAATGATACACACCCCCTACCCGCCGAATTTGAATTCCACCGCGTGATTTGCGCTACGCCGCCGCAACTTTACAGGCAAGTGCTTTGTGAATAAAGCACTTGCCTGAAAAACTTGCGGCGGCGTAACGTAAATCAGATACGTTACGCCGCCGCATAGATACGCCATTCTACGAGAATCTGGCCCATTAATTTCTAACAGTGAATGCGATTTTCATTTAGGAAATTACATTAATTTCAAAATCAAATGTTAACAGCAAACAAAATATTTTTTTACACTGCAGCCTGTAAAGCGTGGCACCCTGTGCATGATGCCCTTGTGAATCCTGCACCCTGTGAATGATGCCCTTGTGAATCCTGCACCCAAACTTTTGCAGACGCCATTTTTTTGTTTTCTGTAATCTTGAAAGTGTAAATGATGGAAATAAAATCTAACTTTTTTTGACATATTATAAGAATGTCTAATCTGAAATTTGATGCCTTTTGGAGATTTTTCCATCTTTCCTTGGCTTCGTTATGCACATTAAATACAATTTTTTACCTGGGGTGCCCAAACTTTCGATCCCCCACTGTATATATATATAGGGGGGGAATTTGATAGCCAATCAATGAAAAAATGTGTGTTGGAAGAACCCACCCTACATAATTAGACCTTGAAGAGAAAATCTATTTTTAATCACAGTTTTCAACATGTCTATGGTTTATATCTGTATTCAGTGATGTTTTATATCTTAATTGTTTTTAGAACATATGTAGTAATTAGTGATTTTTCTTTCATCCATCAAGAGCGGCAATCTCTTTCTATCTGTCTGCTGCAATGTTGCTGTCCTGCTAAAAACCGCAGATCGCCGCCATTACTAGTAAAAAAATACATTTATAAAAATGCCATAAATCTATCCCCTATTTTGTAGATGCGATAACCAATCAATATTCACTAATTGGTATTTTTTTTTTTTTAACCAAAAATATGTAGAATACATATTGGTCCTAAACTGAGGAAGAAATTTGTTTTTTGGATATTGATTATAGCAAAAAGTGACGCTCTTTTTTTGTTTATAGCGCAAAAAAAACCCAGCAGAGGTGATCAAATAAATGTAGAAGTAGTGCTGCGCTGTGCATGAATAGGTGGTAAAGTGCAAATGTGCTCACGTGACAGGTACACTTAAAAGGCAAAGATCCCCTGATAAAGTTATGTGACTGTAACGAACTTGTGCAGGGCACCGGAAGTGATATTGGACGAGTTTGCGACTAGTTTTTGATATGCCTGTCTGATACTTCACATTGTGAGTACCTGTTTTTATTATTGCTGCTGATTCCAATAAATGTTTTAACCACTTCTAGACCGCTATACGCATATATGCGTCCACACTTTAAAGATGGATATCTCGGTAACGGCAGCAGCTGCTGCCACAACCGAGGTATCCATCTTTAGTGTGAGCGGTCCTGTAAAAGATAACGGTGGTCTCCGCGGCGGATTCGCCACGAGATCGCGGTTATCGGCGGCGGGAGAGGCCCCCCCCCCTCCCGCCGATGTCCGCCGCTTATCGTCGGTATCGGCGGAGCCGATCAGGTTTTTTTTTTTTTTTGCATTTTAGTCTAAATATGAGATCTGAGGTCTTTTTGACCCCAGATCTCATATTTAAGTGGACCTGTCATGCTTTTTTCTATTACAAGGGACGTTTATATTCCTTGTAATAGGAATAAAATTGATCATTTATTTATTTTATTTTTTCCAGTGTAAAAAATAATAAAATAAATAAAAATAATAAATAAGAAAAACATTTTTTTTAAAGCGCCCCGTCCCGACGAGCTCGCGCGCAGAAGCGAACGCATACCTGAGTAGCGCCTGCATATGAAACCGGTGTTCAAACCACACAAGTGAGGTATCGCCGCGATCGTTAGAGCGAGAGCAATAATTATAGCCCTAAACCTACTCTGTAACTCAAAAAATTAAACCTATAGAATGTTTTAAACGTCGCCTATCGAGATTTTTAAGGGTAAAAGTTTGACGCCATGCCACGAGCGGGCACAATTTGTAAGCGTGACATGTTGGGTATCATTTTACTCGGTGTAACATTATCTTTCACAATATATAAAAAAATTGGGCCAAATTTATTGCTGTCTTAGTTTTTAATAAAAAAAAGTGATTTTTTTCCAAAAAAAGTGCGCTTGTAGGACCGCTACGCAAATATGGTGTGACAAAAAGTATTGCAATGATCGCCATTTTATTCTCTAGGGTGTTAGAAAAAAATATATAATGTTTGTGGGTTTTAAGTAATTTTCTAGCAAATAAAACTGTTTTAGTCTTGTAAACACCGAATCTGAAAAACACCCACGGTACTGAAGTGGTTAAATACTACACTATGGAGCATCCCTCTTTACATCCCCCATGCCCCAATGTGAGGCTATCTTATACAGATACACTAGGGACACTTGAAGTGGACTTTGATGCCAAAGTAAAGATACATACCAGTGGAGCCAGAGACGTCAGGAGCCACCAGGAGATTAAAAGACACACTCATACGCTGTTACCTTACAGCGCTAAGGTAAGGGGACACCTATACCCTAAGTTGCATGGAGAACCAGCGACCACCTATTGGTAGCACTCCATACCAGAGATTGACTACTAGCACCAGCACCTTAACCCTGATCACTGTGCACACACAGCCATCCATCCAGCTTGCACCTTATAGACATTATTTGCACTGCGTTTTTTTGACATTCGGTTTTTTTTTTATTCATTTTTATTTCATTTTATGGAATATTAGTGTGAATATATTTATTTATGGTTGCACTTGTCACACGATGATGCCATTTTAAAGATTTTATGAGTTTATTCTCACATCTATTTTGTGGTACACTTTTCACAGTGTTTGGACACTTTATCAGTCCATTGTTTATACTGTCGCAGCTGATTATTTATATTTTATTGTTGCTATTTTGACCATTCATTTATTGCCTTTTAAGTGTACCTGTCACGTGAGCACATTTGCACTTTACCACCTATTTATGCACAGCGCAGTACTACTTCTACATTTATACTTACCTGGGCCTTGATACTACCTTCAGTGCTTGCTGCAGTACCCCACCTTTTAGACTTGGCCAGCGCAGGAATATCTTTTCATTACTTTATACAGAGGTGATCAAATACCACCAAAAGAAACCTCTATTTGTGGGGAAAAAAGGACATCAACGGTACAGTGTCATACGACTGCGCAATTGTCCGTTAAAGTGAGGCAGTGCCGTATCGCAAAAAGTGGCCTGGTCAGTAAGTGGATAAATCCTTTTGGGGCTGAAGTCGTTAAGGGAATCCTTTGGGGCTCCCAAGGTCACCTGAGCTGGTGTCACCATTGGAAGATTTCACCTCTATTACTTATCTGGGGACAACCCAAAAATTGCGATTTTCTTTTACTTTCAATGATAATAGTAAACGATCAATGCCTCGTACACACGACCAGTTTTCCCGTCGGGAAAACTGCCATGACAGCTTTTGGCCGGGAAAACCGGTCGTGTGTATGCTCCATGTTATTTTTCCTGTCATGAAAACCGGTCGTGTGTATGCTTTTCCCAGGGGAAAAAAACGCGCATACTCAGAATCAAGTATGAACTGGGAACGCTTGTTCTGGTAAAACTAGCGTTCAAAATGGAGAAAGCACATTCGTCACGCTGTAACGGACTGAAAAGCGCGAATCGTCTCTCACCAAACTTTTACTAACACGAGGATCAGCAAAAGCCACCCAAAGGGTGGCGCCATTTGAATGGAACTTCCCCTTTATCCCTTTCACGCCGAGCGTACGCATATATGCGTCCTCGGCTTTCGGGGGTTATACCGGGATGATGCCTGCAGCTGCAGGCATCATCCTGGTACCATTGTTTAGAGCCGGCGATTGGCTATCAAGACATAACAACCGATGCGGCTAAAAGCCGCTCGGTTGTTATGCCGGAGGAGCGGGAGGGGACATCCCCCCTCCCGCCACTCTGACCGGGCCTCCCATACCACCGGGAGACCCGATCCTCGATTCGGCGCTCCAGTGTCCAGGCGCAGGCTGAAACTAAGCCGTAAACGGCTTTGATTCAGTCTCCGCAATGAAAACACGGAAGCAACGGTCACTTTCGGGTTTCTCGGCTGCCAATGGCGCCGGATTTAAAAAAGTACACAGTATTCATAATCGCCGTGTTCGGCGATCTGAATACATTGAAGTGCAAAGGAGGGATCGGGGATCTTTTAGACCCCCGATCCCTCCATAAAGAGTACCTGTCACCACCTATTACTTTCACAAGGGATGTTTACATTCCTTGTGACACCAATAAAAGTAATCAAAATGTAAAAAAAAATATTATAAAAATAAATAAGAAAAAAAAAAGTTTAAAGCGCCCCCCCTCCCTGCGAGCTTGCGCAACAAAGAAAACGCATACGGAAGTCGTGCCCGCATATGGAAACGGTGTTCAAATCACACATGTGAGGTATCGCTGCGATCGTCAGAGCGAGAGCAATAATTCTAGCACTAGACCTTCTCTGTAACTCTAACCTGGTAACTGTAAAAAAAGTTTAAAGCGTCGCCTATGGAGATTTTTAGTTACCGTAGTTTGTCGCCATTCCACGAGTGCGTGCAATTATAAAGCGTGACATGCTTGGTATCGATTTACTCGGCGTAACATCATATTTCACATTATGCAAAAAAATTGGGCTAACTTTACTTTTTCATTATTTTAAAATTCATGAAAGTAAATTTTCCCCAAAAAGTTGCGTTTAAAACACTGCCGCACAAATACCGTGTGACATAAAATATTGCAACAATCGCCATTTTATTCTCTAGATTCTCTGCTAAAAAAATATATATAATGTTTGGGGGTTCTAAGTAATTTTCTAGCCAAAAATACGGATTTTAACTTGTATACACCAAATGTCATAAATAGGCTTAGGCATGAAAGGGTTATAGTCCCGTCGTAAGTGGTATACGTCACAGCGCTTTGGACAGGCGGTATTTGGCCTGAACGTGTGCATGCAAGGCAGGCTTGAGAGGAATCCCGTCGAGAAAAGCGGTTGTGTGTACGAGGCATAATAGAGAGGGTGAATGGGGACACAGGCAGCAATAAAAACCTAATAAGTGTTCTAATTTATCTCCACAATAAAAATATAAAAAATTGCCTTTAGTTATACTTTAAAAAGACTTATTGGCCTCATTAAAGTATGCCCAAGTGTGTTGATAAAGAAGGAAAAAGCACCCTTCAGGGCACGCGTAGGAAAGGATGGAGCGGCTCGGATCTAAAAGCCAGCTTTGGGATTGATGTTCTTATCCATATATGAAAATGAGGCTTCTTTCAGTAGGCAGACACCCAGTGATTAGCATTTGTATATCCCCGGGATAAGGCTAGTTACTCTTCAAGCAGGAGCCATTTACATATGTTTGCAATCAGTAAGATAGCAAATTGATGCTGGAGAATTATGTGACACCGCACCCAAAACAAAAGCCACCGCCAACAAAAAAGAGGAGTGCTGATCACTTATCAGCGATACGGCGAGGGTCGTATAACTACCGTGGGCTAGGCTGCCAATCAGAGGCAATTATGTGATTAGACTGAGAATAGATACATGCTTCAGCCCATGTACACAAAGGGACGACATGACGGCTGGCAGCTGAGCGATGAAAACCGTAATTAATACAGCGCCAAGCAAAGTGTGCCTGGATCACAGGGTCGGGCAGGGCCCATTCTACAGTCATACAGGCACAATCTGACTTCCCGCCTAATGCCGCATGGCCTGTAAATAAATGCAATGGCAGATAATTTACCTGAACCTATAGAGGGGAGACTGTAAGTAAATTGATCATTCTTTTACAGCCATAAAGCAAACCTAAAGTGAAAATATGATCTATGCGGCTTATAGTTATACAGTATGTACATGGAGGCGGCCATATTTGTTCATTACATTTTAAAGCTGTGCCTTCTGCTTTGCAGTACAATACCAGTGCCTGGGCTTCATCGCTTGGCCTGAAAAAGCAATGCTGTCAGCTAAAGGCTAATAAAATCTACCTTTTTTTTATAAAATTAAAACATGACTAAGGCTGGGTTCACACTGGTGAGACAAACGCTCCATTGGGAGCTCATGTCGCATGACGTGTGAAAATCAATGTTTCCCTATGAGAGCCGTCTTAACTGGTCCGACACGTGTCGGTCCGACTTTGAAAATGGTCTCTGCACTTCTTTGGTCTGACTTTGATCCTACTTTAGCCCATTGAATATCATTGGATCAAAGTCGGAACGCCGTCTTGCATGATCCGACTTTGGCATGCGACTTGTGCTCAGCTGATCTTGAGGGGGAACTCTACGCTAAATTTTAAATAAAAAACCGGCATGGGCTCCCCCTCCAGGAGCATACCAGGCCCTTGGGTCTGGTATGAATTAAAAGGTAAACCCCTATGAAAAAAAACGGCATGGGGGTCCCCCCAAAATCCATACCAGACCCAAGGACCTGGTAAGCTCCCGGAGGGGGAACCAATGCCAGTTTTTTATTTAAAATTTGGTGTGGAGATTCATACCAAACACAGTGCCTGTGTCAGGGAAATGGCCGTGGAAGTACTGGCAATCTTGCCAGTAGAAGAAATGGCCGAAGGCTGCGTCAGGGAAATGACCGTGGAAGTACTGGCAATCTTGCCAGTAGAAGAAATGGCCACCAGAGACACATCATGTGACAGGAAGATCCTCCTCCTGCTGGCCTATAAAAGGCTGCCACTGTCTGATCCAAATTGCTGGATTGTCGTCAGCTTCCTGTGTCTGTTTACCTTGTAACTCCTGACTTGATCTCTGCTTTTGGCCTGACCTGTGATCCCGATTATCTCCTCGCTCTGACCTTGGCTTGGCTGACTATTCTTCGATCCACTGCCCACTGTTTATGACCCGGCTTGCTCCTGTTTGCTCTTGGACTGTCTCCCGGTATATGACCTCTGGCCTGGCTGCGAACCCTGCTCCTGGTTTATCCTGCATACGCCTACTCAGGACTTCCTGTTGCACGGCTACTGACATTACTACCCAGCGCACCCCAGCTACATTCTGCTTAACAGCCTGTTGCAGCACTACTGGCAACCCGTGCACCTTTGGGCACCGTATCCCCTGTATCACTCCCAGGGGAGCGCTGCACTTAGCCGCAAGGGGCGCCCTCTCTGCCACTCGGCCTCACATCAGAGACGTGACAGTACAATCCAGCCATGTCTGAGGCCGGCAGAGATGCGTCCCCGTTAGAGGCTTTGTGTCAACAGGCCACTACTCTGACCCAAGCAATCCAGACACTACAAGAAGGATACCTCCAGCTGGAGGATAGGCTGCAACACCTGTCAGAATCATCTGCTTCTGCGGACCCAGTTCCAACTTCTACCAGCTCCGCCCACGCACACCCCTCTGTGGCTTCTACGATGGTGTTCCCTCCTCCAGAACCCCGAGTTCCCATCCCTGAACGATTTTCCGGGGATCGGAAAAAGTTTCGATCCTTCAAGAATGCCTGCCTGTTGTATATAGCATTGCAGCCCCGGACTTTTGCTTTAGAAACTGTTAAGGTCGGGTTCCTCATCTCCCTACTGTCCGATGAACCCCAGACCTGGGCCCACAGTTTATGGGAGCAAAAGAGTCCAGTCATTAACACAGTGGACACATTCCTGGCAGCTATGGCACAACTCTATGAGGACCCCCAGCGTACAGCCACCGCCGAAGCCGCTCTGCATTCATTACAGCAGGGTAGTCAACCAGTGGAGGACTATACCGTCAACTTCCGTCGGTGGTCTACAGACACAGGCTGGAATGAGGCAGCCCTCAAACACCAGTTTCGCTTAGGACTTTCCGAGTCTCTCAAAGACGAGCTGGCCAGGATTGGGGTCCCCACTACACTTGAGGATCTTATCCAGTTATCCATCCAGCTGGACCGACGTCTACGGGAGAGACAGTCCGAACAAACTCAGTTCTCCAGGCCTGCCATGGTGCCGCCTAACGTTTTCCCTTCTCCAGTGCCTGTGCCCACCAGTACCTCTACCCCAGTTCCTAGACAAGTCGGCCTGCTACGTTCCACGTTAACCCCGGATGAAAGGCGTCATCGTATGCAATCTAGGCTCTGCCTCTACTGTGGAGGTAGCGGACATTTTTTGTGTAATTGCCCCAGAAGGCCCAAAAAGCCACTTTCCTACCCTTCTGTGTATTTCCAGGTCTCTGGAGCCTCTCCTGCACACCTAGTTCTCCCCATCACACTGCAGTTTGGAAAAGAGGAGATCCGACTGCAGGCCATAATAGATTCTGGAGCATGCAGCTGCTTTGTGGACTTGAACCTAGCGAGAAACCTTAAGTTGCCCCTTCTCCACAAGAAACGGGGGCTGGAAGTTCACCTGGCAGATGGCACATTGCCTAGTTCTGGCCTTGTTACCCAAGAGACCATCCCTCTCCTTATAACCACTCCTGATGGTCATCAGGAATTCATACGTTTTGACGCTCTAAGTTCGCCTATGTCCCCAGTTATCTTAGGAATTCCGTGGCTCCAAGCCCACAACCCTCAGATCAATTGGATCAAGAAGGAAGTCCTGTTCACCTCTCCTTATTGCCAGCAGCATTGCCTCATTCCTGAACCCAGAGACACTACCAGTTGCTTGACAGTCCACCCTGTATCTATCACTAACCAGAATGTACCCCAGGCATACCAAGAATTCCTGGACGTCTTTGATAAAAGAAAAGCCGATGTCCTACCACCACATCGGCCATATGACTGTCCGATAGAATTACTTCCAGGGGCCGAGATTCCATTTGGACGAATATTCCCTCTCTCGGAAATGGAATTAGGAACTCTGCGACAATACATCGATGAAAACTTGGCTAAAGGCTTCATCAGAGCCTCCTCCTCTCCTGCCGGTGCCGGCATTTTCTTTGTCGAAAAGAAAGACAAGACTTTAAGACCATGCGTGGACTATAGGGAGCTAAATAAAATCACCATTAAGAACCGCTACCCACTGCCACTAGTTCCTGAACTTTTCCAGAGATTCCGTACGGCCCAAGTATTTACCAAACTCGACCTCAGGGGTGCCTATAACCTTGTTCGTATCCGTGAGGGCGATGAATGGAAGACAGCATTCAGAACGAGATTCGGACACTTCGAGTATCTCGTGATGCCCTTTGGGCTCTGTAACGCTCCGGCAACATTTCAGCACTTCGTAAATGATATTTTTCGGGAATATCTTGACTACTTCGTCATCATCTACCTGGATGACATCCTCATATTTTCGGATACTCTGGAGCTTCACCGGACACATGTAAAAACAGTGCTGCTTACACTAAGAAAACACGGACTTTATGTGAAAGCGGAAAAGTGTGACTTTGAAAAGAAATCAATACAATTCCTTGGACTGATCATCTCCACTGGTGGTATAGCTATGGATCCACAGAAAGTGCAGGCAATCCTGGATTGGCCAACTCCATCGGATAAGAAAGGGGTACAAAGGTTTGTGGGCTTTGCAAACTTCTATAGAAGATTTATAAGGAACTTTTCTTCCATCATCTCACCCATAACTCAGGTAACCCGCTTACATATGCGCTTCCAGTGGCCCTCCGAAGCCCAAAATGCTTTTGAGAGACTGAAGTCATTGTTTACCTCTGCACCCATTCTTCAACATCCTGATCCTGCCTTGCCATACATCTTGGAGGTTGATGCCTCAGAAGTAGCCACAGGGGCAGTCCTTTCACAGCGCCAGGGACCCAAGTCTTTGCTTCACCCCGTGGCCTTCTCCTCACGAAAAATGAGCCAGCCCGAGAGGAACTATGACGTAGGTGATCGCGAACTCTTGGCCATTAAAACAGCCTTAGAGGAGTGGAGATACCTTCTTGAGGGGTCTGCTCACCCCATAATGATATTTACAGATCACAGGAACCTCGAATACCTCCGCACTGCCAAACGCCTGAGACCCCGTCAAGCTCGCTGGGCTCTGTTCTTTTCAAGGTTTAACTTCCACATTACCTACCGCCCTGGCTCCAAGAACGGAAAGGCCGATGCCTTATCCCGAATGTTCCCCGATACTCCAGAAGTGACGATATCTAGCACAATCCTGTCACCTCAGAACTTTCTTTTGATCCAACCCGATCTAAGATCTTCCCTTGAACAGGCTTCCCTCCAATGTCAGGAACCAGAAGCATCCTCTCTAAGAAACCATGGGGGGTATCTCTGGCATCAGGACAAGATCTTTGTTCCGCAACAAGCCCGAATTCAGGTCCTAAAGACATTGCATGACCACCAACTCGCTGGCCACTTCGGAGTGCGGAAAACTATGGATCTTATCCAACGATCCTTCTGGTGGCCTACCTTGAAATCTGACTGTAAGGAGTTTGTTAGCTCCTGTACTACTTGACAGCGTAATAAAGGGTCCAACGTCAGGTCTTGGGGTTTGTTACGTCCACTGCCAGTGCCAGAGCAACCATGGAGAAATATATCTATGGACTTTATAGTAGAGTTGCCCCCGTCTGAAGGATTTACAACAATCCTGGTAGTTGTGGATCGCCTATCCAAAATGGCGCACTTCTTGCCCATGGCAGGAACTCCTTCTGCTGCAGAAACGGCCAACATTTTCGTAAGGGAGATAGTCAGACTTCATGGCCTTCCTGACAGCATTGTGTCTGATAGAGGGGTACAATTCACCTCCCGATTCTGGAGAGAGCTCTGCAAAGCACTATCAATTGAAGTGTGCCTGTCCTCAGCCTATCACCCCCAAAGCAACGGTCAAACTGAAAGGACTAACCAGACCTTAGAACAATACTTGCGTTGCTTTTGCTCCTTCTCCCAGGACGACTGGATCTCTTTACTCCCTTGTGCAGAGTTCGCTTACAACAATTCAGTACACTCAACCACCAATCAATCTCCATTTTGGGCCAACTATGGTTTCCATCCTTCATTTCTACCTAACATCATTCCGGAAGCCTCAGTCCCAGCAGTTCAAGACAGGATAAGTTCCATTCAGGCTAATTATCAAACCCTCCGGCTAACCATGCAGAAAGCGCAAGAGGACTACAAGAAACAATATGACAAGAAGAGGGGAGAGAGTCCTAGTTTTGAGGTTGGAGATAAGGTCTGGCTCTCTTCAGCAAATCTCCGGCTCCCCTGTCCCTCCCGGAAATTGGGTCCAAGATTTATTGGCCCATTTGAAATTAAACGAAAAATCAACCCAGTAGCGTTTGAACTGTTACTACCAAGTTCGTATAAAGTGCATCCTGTGTTTCACGTGTCTCTTCTTAAATCTGTTGTTTCTAGTCCTTTTCCAGGAAGAGAAGAAGACCCTCCACCTCCAGTCTCAGTGGGAGATGAAACCGAATTTGAGGTAGAATCCATCCTGGACTGTCGCAAGAGAGGTAGGACTATTCAATTTCTTATTAAATGGAAGGGTTACTCAGCAGAAGAGAATTCTTGGGAACCTGCAGGCAATATACATGCTCCTAGACTTCTCCAGAGATTTCGTGCCCGATACCCTGAAAGATGGGCTCGGTTGGGCATCCGGAGGCTGCCCCTTGGGGGGGGGCACTGTCAGGGAAATGGCCGTGGAAGTACTGGCAATCTTGCCAGTAGAAGAAATGGCCGAAGGCTGCGTCAGGGAAATGACCGTGGAAGTACTGGCAATCTTGCCAGTAGAAGAAATGGCCACCAGAGACACATCATGTGACAGGAAGATCCTCCTCCTGCTGGCCTATAAAAGGCTGCCACTGTCTGATCCAAATTGCTGGATTGTCGTCAGCTTCCTGTGTCTGTTTACCTTGTAACTCCTGACTTGATCTCTGCTTTTGGCCTGACCTGTGATCCCGATTATCTCCTCGCTCTGACCTTGGCTTGGCTGACTATTCTTCGATCCACTGCCCACTGTTTATGACCCGGCTTGCTCCTGTTTGCTCTTGGACTGTCTCCCGGTATATGACCTCTGGCCTGGCTGCGAACCCTGCTCCTGGTTTATCCTGCATACGCCTACTCAGGACTTCCTGTTGCACGGCTACTGACATTACTACCCAGCGCACCCCAGCTACATTCTGCTTAACAGCCTGTTGCAGCACTACTGGCAACCCGTGCACCTTTGGGCACCGTATCCCCTGTATCACTCCCAGGGGAGCGCTGCACTTAGCCGCAAGGGGCGCCCTCTCTGCCACTCGGCCTCACATCAGAGACGTGACAGCCTGGTATTGGCGGGGATCCAAGTCAGATCCCCTTCATTGAAAGTGGGACATATGTCGGCTTCAAGTCGCAGGGCAAAGTCGGATCCAAAGTAGAAAGAGTGTCGTGTTGCACTAGTGTGAACCCAAGGTCAAGTTATGGGTATGTGGGGTGTCTCAGTCAATGGGCAGGGTTTTTTTTAATCCCTTGGCCTGCTGGGAGAACCTATATATTCGGGTGGAGTCAGGTGGTCTATGTTCTGTGCCACCCAAATGGCTGTCTGGGTGGACGTGTGTCATATGCCCCAGGCTGCTAGGCCAGAGATTGGGCCAATCCCGGGGGCATTTGGATGCTAGGCTGTGTGAGGGCCTATCCAGAAGTAAGAAAGCGCAGTGCAGGGGATTGCGGCTTGCAGTCCAACCAGAAGTGACAGTTCTGCCAGCCGGAGAACCTGTCGTGGTCGGAGGTAGAAGGGAAGCTGTCGCCACTAAGGGACCATCCGCCTTTCTACCAGGGACCACAGTGAGTAATTGAAACATGTACTGAAGCAACATTCTCATTGAATGGGCACGGGGGAGAATTGGGAAACTTCAGGCAGTGATCAAGTTAGGGACCCAACCCACAGAGGAGACGGTTGCAGAGCAGCCTTATGTGTCAAGCCAGGGACGAGCCGATCAGCAGGGGTGAAGCTTGAGAAGTATCTGGAGTGCCAAGCTAGGGACCCAGCAGGGAAGTGTGGGTGCCGCTTCAGGGAAATACCACCACAAAGATTGGAGGCGCTCAAGGGATTCAGAGTCAGTGAATCAGAGGGTCTAGTGAGAGACCGGGAGCTCAGTGTTGAAGTACTACAAGAGACAATTAAAGTGAAGCTGAAAGAACTGTTACCTTCGAGTTGGGAACTGTTAAAGATTGTTGCCATAGGAGACAGCATTCCTGCATGTGCAGATGTGGCACCTTGCTGGGCCTTTCCTGCACGTCTGTCCTCCTATTGAAGTCTCGGAGTCTGCCAATTGAATATACAGCTACTTAAGGGTGCCCTGTTCTGTCTCTTTCCCCAAAAATACAAAAAGCACTGTTAAGAGAAATAAAACCTCTTTCACATCCAAGAAGTGCCTGGTGCCCACAAACTTTGTCCACCTTGCACCCACTATGCCTCACAACCCACCACATACAGAAGGATGTCAGCTATCTTTGGCCTGGCAAGTTCTCATTAGACTGGACAAGGACCTACTACACTTTTCTCCAGCACTTCCCCTGCTCCAGACTGTTCCTCCTCCAGCACTTCCCTTGCTCCAGACTGTTCCTCCTCCAGCACTTCCCCTGCTCCAGACTGTTCCTCCTCCAGCACTTCCCTTGCTCCAGACTGTTCCTCCTCCAGCACTTCCCTTGCTCCAGACTGTTCCTCCTCCAGCACTTCCCCTGCTCCAGACTGTTCCTCCTCCAGCACTTCCCTTGCTCCAGACTGTTCCTCCTCCAGCACTTCCCCTGCTCCAGACTGTTCCTCCTCCAGCACTTCCCTTGCTCCAGACTGTTCCTCCTCCAGCACTTCCCTTGCTCCAGACTGTTCCTCCTCCAGCACTTCCCTTCCTGCAGACTGTTCCTCCTCCAGCACTTCCCTTGCTGCAGACTGTTCCTCCTCCAGCACTTCCCTTGCTGCAGACTGTTCCTCCTCCAGCACTTCCCTTGCTCCAGACTATTCCTCCTCCAGCACTTCCCTTGCTGCAGACTGTTCCTCCTCCAGCACTTCCCCTGCTGCAGACGGTTCCTCCTCCAGCACTTCCCTTCCTGCAGACTGTTCCTCCTCCAGCACTTCCCTTGCTGCAGACTGTTCCTCCTCCAGCACTTCCCTTGCTGCAGACTGTTCCTCCTCCAGCACTTCCCTTGCTGCAGACTGTTCCTCCTCCAGCACTTCCCCTGCTGCAGACGGTTCCTCCTCCAGCACTTCCCTTGCTGCAGACTGTTCCTCCTCCAGCACTTCCCTTGCTCCAGACTGTTCCTCCTCCAGCACTTCCCCTGCTCCAGACTGTTCCTCCTCCAGCACTTCCCCTGCTCCAGACTGTTCCTCCTCCAGCACTTCCCTTGCTCCAGACTGTTCCTCCTCCAGCACTTCCCTTGCTCCAGACTGTTCCTCCTCCAGCACTTCCCCTGCTGCAGACGGTTCCTCCTCCAGCACTTCCCCTGCTCCAGACTGTTCCTCCTCCAGCACTTCCCCTGCTCCAGACTGTTCCTCCTCCAGCACTTCCCTTGCTCCAGACTGTTCCTCCTCCAGCACTTCCCTTGCTCCAGACTGTTCCTCCTCCAGCACTTCCCCTGCTGCAGACGGTTCCTCCTCCAGCACTTCCCTTCATGCAGACTGTTCCTCCTCCAGCACTTCCCTTGCTGCAGACTGTTCCTCCTCCAGCACTTCCCTTGCTGCAGACTATTCCTCCTCCAGCACTTCCCTTGCTCCAGACTGTTCCTCCTCCAGCACTTCCCTTGCTGCAGACTGTTCCTCCTCCAGCACTTCCCTTGCTGCAGACTGTTCCTCCTCCAGCACTTCCCTTGCTGCAGACTGTTCCTCCTCCAGCACTTCCCTTGCTGCAGACTGTTCCTCCTCCAGCACTTCCCTTGCTCCAGACTGTTCCTCCTCCAGCACTTCCCTTGCTGCAGACTGTTCCTCCTCCAGCACTTCCCTTGCTGCAGACGGTTCCTCCTCCAGCACTTCCCTTGCTGCAGACGGTTCCTCCTCCAGCACTTCCCTTGCTGCAGACTGTTCCTCCTCCAGCACTTCCCTTGCTCCAGACTGTTCCTCCTCCAGCACTTCCCTTGCTGCAGACTGTTCCTCCTCCAGCACTTCCCTTGCTGCAGACTGTTCCTCCTCCAGCACTTCCCTTGCTGCAGACGGTTCCTCCTCCAGCACTTCCCTTGCTGCAGACGGTTCCTCCTCCAGCACTTCCCTTGCTGCAGACGGTTCCTCCTCCAGCACTTCCCTTGCTGCAGACGGTTCCTCCTCCAGCACTTCCCTTGCTGCAGACTGTTCCTCCTCCAGCACTTCCTCTACTCCAGACTGTTCCTCCTCCAGCACTTCCCTTGCTCCAGACTGTTCCTCCTCCAGCACTTCCCTTGCTCCAGACTGTTCCTCCTCCAGCACTTCCCTTGCTGCAGACTATCACTCCTCCAGATGAGCTAGCACCGCATTGGTAGGCCTGACGCCACTTCTGCCAGACCTCACTGAACTGCCTTTTGCGGGCAGGGGCTGCGGGCCCCTGTGGTGTAGAATACGTATAGAATAGAATATGTAGAATAGAATACAGGTCCACAGTCCTCTCTCCACTGGTTCTGCACCCATCTCTCAAACTGAAACCTCCCAGTTCTCACAGGCATGCCTCCCCAACCCTCCCGACTGTGCTGACTCACCAGCCCCCTTGGCTGCGACCTGTAGTCCTCCTGGAGACTCTCCCGCTGTCCTCTCTCTTTTGCTCTCTTATGTTCCTCTGATTCCGGGATCTCTTCACTCCTTCCAAATGTACCTGAGCCCCAGCCCAGGGTCACCTATTACCCCCCCCCCCCCCCAGTGTGGGAAGCTCCCCGTGGGCCCGACAGTCTCCACATCCTCTCACTCCAACTCTTCCACCTGACAACTCCTCCCCAGCTGGGCTGACCACAGATATTTAAGGAGGCCTGCCCCCTGCCAATCCAAGTTGGGGATTGGTCAAGGCTCCCGAGATACCTCGGGCAGCTCCACCTCTCCTCCCCGCCTTTCCTTCCAGGACCTTCCAGAAGGAAGGGGGGAGGTGATTGTGATGCCACCTGTCAGTCAAACAACTCTCTCCCTGAGCCACTCTCAGCCCAGAATGAAAACAAGAAAGGCCCAGCCACCAGCTAGGCCTGCCCAAATTTACCTACCCTGTCAAAAATTCTCACTTCTAGCACTTACTAACTAGAGGGTGCTACAGATATGTTTTCCTATTTACAAATGCTAGTAGCATAACGATTAAAACGAGTCAGTGTTGATTGTGAGAGTGAAGGATGCAGTCTTATACAGCAGTAAATCACAACAAGATGTCACCCACCGTCGAAAACTAAAAATAATGGGCCAGATTCACAGCGGAGATACGACGGAGTATCTCTGAAACGCCGTCGTATCTCTGAAACGCCGTCGTATCTCTGAAACGCCGTCGTATCTCTGAAACGCCGTCGTATCTCTGAAACGCCGTTGTATCTCTCAGAGTAACGGCTGATTCATAGAATCAGTTACGCATAGATAGCCCTTAGATCCGACAGGTGTAATTGTTTTACACTGTCGGATCTTAGGATGCAATACCGCGGCCGCCGCTGGGTGGAGTTTGCGTCGTATTCCAGCGTCGGGTATGCAAATTAGGTTTTACGGCGATCCACGACGGTTTTTCGTGTTCGGTACGTTGTTGCTAGTCTAGTTTCCCGTCGCAATTTTAGTTGTCGTTTTACCTGCCCTAACTTTACACAGCCCACGTATGGGCTGTATAAAGTATGGCCGTCGTTCCCGCGTCGAAATTTTTTTTTTCTTGTGTAAGACGTCCGGGAATACGAAAGTACGCTACTCATGTCGCCGTTCGAAAAAATTACGTCACTTCGCACAAAGCACGGCGGGAATTTCAAAACGGAGCATGCGCAGTAGGTCCAGCGCGGGAGCGCGCCTAATTTAAATGGCACACGCCCCTTTGAATTACGCGGGCTTATGCCGGCGTAAGTTTTCATGCAAGTGCTTGGTGAATCAGGCACTTTCGATGAAAACTTGCGGCGGTGTAACGTATCTACGATACGTTACGCCGCTGCAGTTCTATGTGAATCTGGCCCAATATGACTGGTTTTACACTTTAACCACTTAAGGACCGCCTCCTGCATATATACGTCAGCAGAATGGCACGGCTGGGCACATGTACGTACAGGTACGTCCTGTACTAGTACCCAGTCGTGGGTTGCGGGCACACTCCCGCGACCCGCTCTGAAACTCCGTGACCGTGGGACCAGCGGACCCAATCGCCGCTGGAGACCCGCGATCGGTCCCCAGGGCTGAAGAATGAGGAGAGCCTTCACTGTGGCGGCTGCATCGATCGTGTCATCCCTTTTTATAGGGGGACACAATCGATGACGTCACACCTACAGCCACACCCCCCTACAGTTGTAAACACACTTAAAGGAACACATAACCCCATCACCGCCCCCTTGTGGTTAACTCCAAAACTGCAACTGTCATTTTCACAATAAACAATGCATCTTAAATGCATATTTTGCTGTGAAAATGGCAATGGTCCCAAAAATGTGTCACAATTGTTTGAAGTGTCCGCCATAATGTCGCAGTCATGAAAAAAAACGCTGATCGTCGCCATTAGTAGTAAAAAAAAATTATAAAAATGCAATAAAACTATCCCCTATTTTGTAAACGCTATAAATTTTGCGCAAACCAACCGATAAACAGTTATTGCGATTTTTTTTTTTTTACCAAAAATAGGTAGAAGAATACGTATCGGCCTAAACTGAGTAAAAATATATATTTTTTATATATTTTTGGGGGATATTTATTATAGCAAAAAGTAAAAAATATTGCATTTTTTTCAAAATTGTCGCTCTATTCTTGTTTATAGCGCAAAAAAATAAAAACCGCAGAGGTGATCAAATACCACCAAAAGAAAGCTCTATTTGTGGGAAAAAAAGGACGCCAATTTTGTTTGTCAGCCATGTCGCACGACCGCGCAATTGTCTGTTAAAGCGAAGCAGTTCTGAATCGCAAAACCTGGCCGGGTCCTTTAGCAGCATTTTGGTCCGGGAACATCCAGCTGATTTGCTCTGAAGAATGTACATTATGTATAACAAACTGCAAGCACTGAATGGAATGGACAAGAAAAGACTGAATTTCCGGTACAGTAGGTACTTCAGGGACAACATATCTAGGGACAAGCCTTCAGAACTGAGGAGACCTCACCCACACAAGCCAGCTATGTGATAGTATGTGAAGTAGAGTACACATTGTGCTGGAGTTCCTCTAGAAAGTGGCTGGTGGTGACAGAAATGAGGAAGCATGCCAGCCCCTTCAATAACCCGGGTGTGTGAGAACAGAGTAATACTCAACTTTCCCACTTATGCTTTGTGAAATGAAGAAACGAGAAGCGGCTTTTCTCAGCAGCGTACACCCTAAACCGCAACTTTACATACTGACACTTCAAGTGACCAAAATGAGCTTCCTTAGAAGTACTCCAACTAATAACCAACTTAAAAGGAAACTCCAATTTCGTTGGGGGAAAAAACAGCACAATAAAAAAAAAAAATACAGCATAAACAACTGCGACACAAGTCATACAGTCATGCTCAAAAGTTTGCATACCCTGGAAATCTTTCTTGATCTACCTGACCTTTGCTTTGTATAAAGAGATCCCCACATTTTCCCCTTCTTTTTAAGTGATTGAACAGTACTGACTGGCATACTCAAGGCTTTGGATATCTTTTTATATCCTTTTCCATCTTTGTATATCTTGTTACGCAGGTCTTTTGATGGTTCTTTTCTACCTATTGATGGCTCAGTGTCTAGCCTGCTTAGTGGATCCATGTGAGAGCTAACAAACTCATTGACTATTTATCCACAGATACTAATTGTGATTTAACCACTTCAGTCCCGGACCATTTTGCAGCTAAAGGACCAGGCCTCTTTTTGCGATTCGGCACTGCGTCGCTTTAACAGACAATTGCGTGGTCGTGCGACGTGGCTCCCAAACAAAATTGGCATCCTTTTTTCCCACAAATAGAGCTTTATTTTGGTGGTATTTGATCACCTCTGTGGTTTTTATTTTTTGTGCTCTAAACAAAAATACAGCGATAATTTTGAAAAAAATTTAAAAATTTACTTTTTGCTGTAATAAATATCCCCCCCCCCAAATATATATATATATATATATATATATATATATATATATATATATATATATATATATATATAAAAAAAATCTTCAGTTTAGGCCGATGTGTATTCTTCTAAATATTTTTGGTAAAAAAAAAAATCGCAATAAGTATTTATTGATTGGTTTGCGCAAAAGTTATAGCATCTACAAAATAGGGGATAGTTGTATGGCATTTTTATTAATATTGTGCCCTGACACCCCCCCCTTCTTTTTATATTTCTGTTTATTTCTTGTCTGTTCCCCTCTTTTACTTAGATGTCCTAGTTTCTTCTTTTTGCTCTTGGGAACTGGATACCCCCAGCTTGTTGGTAAGCGCTTAGACGCAAGTTTCACAACTCGCATTCGGCGCTCTATAATTATTTATTCCAATCCAATCCAATCCAATCCAATATTTTTTTTTTTACTACTAATGGTGGCGATCAGCAATTTTTATCGTGACTGCGACATTATGGCGGACACTTCGGACACCTTTGACACATTTTTGGGACAATTGTCATTTTTACAGCGACCAGTGCCTTAAAAATGCACGAATTACTGTGAAAATGACAATGGCAGTGAAGGGGTTAACCTCTAGGGGGCGCTGTAGGGGTTAAGTGTTCCCTAGTGTGTGATTCTTACTGTAGGGGTGTGTTGCTGGGTGTGTGACATTCATGATTGTCGTTCCTCAGTACAGGAAACAGACGATCACTGACATGCCACTAGGAAGAACGGGGGAAGGTTTGTTTACACTTACCTCTCCCTGTTCTTCAGCTCTGTGACCCGATCGCGGGACACCGGCACCGGGTCTCGTGAGCGCGGTCATGGAGCTTCGGACCGGGACGCAAGCGCGCCGCCGGCAGTGCACTCGCGACTGATGGCTGGGTTCTTAAAGGGGACATACCTTGTACCCCCTTGAGCCCAGCCGTGCCATTCTGTCGACGTATATCGTCGTGCGGTGGTCCTTAAGTGGTTAAAAAGCCACAAATGGGAAATTAACCTTTAATTGTGTGTAACCACCTTCTGTGTCTGTACCAAACATTCCAGGGTATGTAAACTTTTTATCAGGGCCATTTCTGTTATCATTATGATTTAAAAAGGAGCCAAAAAACGATGTGATAATAAATGGCTTCATGTGATCATTATCCTTAAATAAAAGACATTTTTTTGGCATGATCAGTCAAATTTTCAACATTAATGCCAACATTTGAGTTTCTGCCAGGGTATGCAAACTTTTGAGCACAACTGTATTGTAACTAAGATACAAGTCAGATTATGGCCATTCCCTGCAACAAAACATTACATTTTGGTGAGATACTCCCAAATGGAAAACACATGTAATTAAGGACCGCCCCACATACATTTACTGTGGCAGGGCGGCCCTTTAGCACAAATTCACATACCTGTACGTCATTGTTTCTTCCACGCTATGGGGTACACGCAGATCCCCGCTCCCACTTTGATTGGACACAGCAGGAGCCAATCAGAAGGTCCGTCGGGCATGATGGCCCACCGGTCGTTCCGAGGAGAAGCAGAACGGCTGTCTGCCTATGTAAACAAGGCAGATCGCCATTATGCCAGTGAGGAAAATGGAGATCTTGTATTTCTGCTAAACAGAAACACGGATCTCTGTTTTCCTCCAGTGTCAGTATTCCCCCTACAGTTAGAAAGCACTTCCTAGGAGCACACTTAAAATGGGGTTGTAAACCATCGTGTTTTTGCATCCAATGAAAAAACTTCTGACAGTGACCGCCCCCCCCCCCCCCCCCCGTTTTACTCACCTGACTGCCTTTGAATGCTGGGTGGAGACGCGCTATACCTCTCTGTCCGGGGTTCTTGGCTCTTGATTGGACAGATTGATAGCAGTGCATCCATTGGCTCTCGCTGCTGTCAATCAAATCCAATGACGCAGGTGCTGGGGGGCTGGGCCAAGTCATACATTCGGCATCTATGGACACAGATTGCTGAACTCAAGAGCGCGCCCACAAAATAACCACCCCCCCCCCTGGGAATGCGCTTCTCCTAGGGGGTTTTCCGATGCATGAAGGAGCTGATAGCTGGGGGACCCCAGAAGAGGAGGATCGGGGCCACTCTGTGCAAAACGAACTGCACAGTGGAGTCAAGTATGACGTGTTTGTTATTTAAAAAAAAAAAAACACAAAGCTTTACAATCACTTTAACCCTTTGGTCACCCCTAATGTTAACCCCTTCTCTGCCATGTATACAGTGACATTTAGGTGGATTCAGAAAGACTAAGGCCCCATACACACGGGAGAATTTATCCGCGAATACGGTCCAGCGGACCGTTTCCGCGGATAAATCCTCTCGAGGATTTCAGCAGATTTCTATGCGATGTCGTGTACACACCATCGCATTGAAATCCGCGCCGAAATCCTCTGGCGATGACGTGTCGCGCCGTCGCCGCGATTATGACGCGGCGACGTGCGCGACGCTGTCATATAAGGAATTCCACGCATGCGTCAAATCATTACGACGCATGCGGGGGATCCCTTCGGACGGATGGATTCGGTGAGTCTATACAGACCAGCGGATCCATCCGTTGGGATGGATTCCAGCAGATGGATTTGCTTGGCATGTCAGCAAATATTCGATCTGCTGGAATCCATCCCAGGGGATAAATATCCGCGGAAACAGATCCGCTGGAGTGTACACACCATAGGATCTATCCGCTGAAACCCATTTGCTGGGATTTATCTGCGGATGGATTCTATGGTGTGTACGGGGCCTTAGGCTGGCGTATCAGTAGATACGCCAGTCTAAGTCTGAATCTGCGCCGACGCTAATTTAAGCGTATTCTGGTAACCAGATACGCTTAAATTAGGCTCAGATACGAGCGGCGTATCCTAAAGTGTACTTTTTAGGCTGGCCGCTAGGTGGCGCTTCCATTGCGATCGGCCTAGAATATGTAAATGAGTAGATACGCCGATTCACGAACGTACGCTTGCCCGACGCAGTAAAGATACGCCGTTTACGTAACGCACTTTCAGGCCTAAAGTTATTCCATCAAATAGCTGGAATAGTAATGTTAAGTATAGCCGTCGTTCCCGCATCGAAATTTGAAAATGTTATGTCGTTTGCGTAAGTCATCCGTGAATAGGGCTGGATGTAATTTACGTCCACGTTGAAACCAATACGACCGTGCGGTGTACTTTGCCGCAATGCACACTGGGATATGTACACGGACGGCGCATGCGCCGTTCGTAAAATACGTCAATCACATCAGGTCACCCTCCATTAACATAAAACACGCCCCCTCAGCCGAATTTGAATTAGCCGCGCTTACGCCCACCCGATTTACGCTACGCCGCCATAACTTGGCAGGCAAGTACTTTGTGAATCATGTACTTGCCTCGCTAACTTACGGCGGCGTAGTGTAAACACGATGCACTAAGCCGCCGCAAAGTTAGGGCGGTCTTTGTGAATCTAGCTAATTGTATATATCTTTTTTTTTTGCACTGATCACTGTATTGGTGTCACTGGTCCCCAAAAAGTATCACTTAGCATCAGATTTGTCCGCTGCAATGTCGCAGTCCCGCTAAAATTCGCTGATCGCCATTACTAGTAAAAAACAATAAAAAAATAAAATCAGGCCAATAAAGTAATGTTTATAGGGGCCTTTACAGTGTTGCATGATTCTCCTTGGTCGCAGCACAACGCATGCTGTCTGCGCTTTGTACTGGTATACAAATGGTTAAAATTGTGAATGCACAAAGTCGTCTTCCCAGAGCTGAGGACAGAGAAATGTTCAGCTCTGCATTTAATGAGAATAGAATAGTAGAGACTGGGAGGATGAGATCAGAGCCATATCCCCGGGGGATTACATTACACATGTATATTGCTAAGAGCACACCGAGGCTTTCCGGAGAGAATAGATTCTACAAAGCAGGACGGAGCTCACATTTTACATGACACAGCTGAAAGGACGATGTGTGCAAGGCAGCCAATCAATATGTTTTACTGATCCGCCATGATTTGTATGAAGAAGAGCGGCCTGTCCATTGATTCTCACCATTACCCCCAGATCCGGCTTTATATTCTACATACAGGAACTGCCCACGTTGTATTGTCATTTATATTACAAGTGTTCTTATAGAAAAAGGATATGAAATAGAGAACTGAGCGTAGATAAAGCATTATCTATACTATCTATATATCTATACTACTATACTATACTATCTATATATCTATACTACTATACTATACTATCTATATATCTATACTACTATACTATATAATATCAATACTATCTATATATCTATACTACTATACTATACTATATATCTATACTACTATACTATACTATATAATATCTATACTATTATACTATACTATATAATATCTATACTATTATACTATACTATATACTATCTATACTACTATACTATACTATATAATATCTATACTACTATACTATACTATATAATATCTATACTATCTATATATCTATACTACTATACTATATAATATCTCTATACTACTTATCTGTCCGACACTGATGCCGCGTACACACGATCGTTTTTCGGCATGAAAAAAACGAAGTTTTTCCAACTTCATCATTAAAAACGACGTTGCTGTTAATGTTGAAACTAATGACGTTGCAAGGACGTCATTAGTTTCAACATTAACGTAAATGGCGTCCAGCGCCATTCACGGACGACTTACGCAAATGACGTGAAATTTCTAATTTAGACGCGGGAACGACAGCCATACTTAACATTGGCTAGACCACCTAGAGGGCAGGTTTAGTTTTATGCCGCGTATCTCTACGGAAACAACATAAATTTACAGCAACGGGCAAAGCGTACGTTCGTGAATCGGCGTAACTAGTCATTTGCATATTCTACGCCGACCGCAATGGAATCGCCACCTAGCGGCCGGCCTAGAATTGCAGCCTAAGATCCGACGGTGTAAGTCAATTACACCTGTCGGATCTTTGGGAAATCTATGCGTAACCTGATTCTATGAATCAGGCGCATAGTTACGACGGACGGACCTCAGAGATACGACGGCGTATCACGAGATACGCCGTCGTATCTCTTTTGTGAATCTGCCCCGTTGTTTTTTTTCATGCTGAAAAATGATCGTGTGTACGCGGGATTAGACACATAGGCCCGGATTCACATAGAGCGGCGCATCTTTGTGCCGGCGTAGCGCATCTCATATGCGCTACGCCGACGTAACTCTGAGAGGCAAGAGCAGTATTCACAAAGCACTCGCTCCCTACGTTGCGCCAGCGTAACGTAAATTGGCCGGCGTAAGCCCGCCTAATTCAAAGTAGTGGGCGTGATCCATTTAAATGAAGCTTGACCCCATGCAAATGATGGGCCGAACGAAAGGCGCATGCGCGCGCATGCTCAGAATCACGTCGAATTTACGCCCTAAGATACGACGGCTCAATGCCTACGACGTGAACGTAACTACGCCCAGCCCCATTCACATACGACTTACGTAAACGACGTAAAATATGACGGCTGTTCCCTGGTCCATACCTTAACATGACTTACCCCTGCTTTATGAGGGATAACTTTACGTCGGACGTACGACTTACGTAAACCGCGTATATGAATGCGCCGGGCGCAAGTACGTTGGTGAATCGGTGTATCTCCCTCATTTGCATATTTGAATCGTAAATCAATGGAAGCGCCCCTTGCAGCCAGCGTAAATATGCGCCCACGATACGACGGCGTAGGAAACTTACGTCGGTCGGAAGAAGCCTATTTTCAGGCGTATCTAATTCTGTGGGCACGGCGCACAGATACAACGGCGCACATTTACACTTATGCGGCGTATCTCGAGATACGTCGGCGTAAGTTCTACGTGAATCCGGGCCGATATTCTCTTCATAAATGCTGGTAACTGAGATGTGTTCAAAATAACAGATTTATATCATCAAATCACTCTGATATACCCCCATTCAGCAGACCATTCCCCCCCCTGAGCTATACATTATGCTGTACTGTACCCTATATGGCACACCAATCCACTCTGTACACTGTGCTGTACATTCTATATTTTACAACACTTTACTCTGTACACTGTGCTGTATATTCTATACTTGTCACCGCTTCACTCTGTACACTGTGCTGTACATTCTATACTTGTCACCGCTTCACTCTGTACACTGTGCTGTACATTCTATACTTGTCACCGCTTCACTCTGTACACTGTGCTGTACATTCTATACTTGTCACCGCTTCACTCTGTACACTGTGCTGTACATTCTATACTTGTCACCGCTTCACTCTGTACACTGTGCTGTACATTCTATACTTGTCACCGCTTCACTCTGTACACTGTGCTGTACATTATGTATTTCACACCGTTTTACTTTGTGTACTCTTCTATACTCCATACTATGCCCACTATGACTACGGGTAAATATGTCTTTAGATAACCCATGCCAATCTTTTTCTGGGACCAGGGCCATCTTAATGCAAGGGCACTCCTGGGCACTGCCCAGGGGCCCCAGGTACATGGGGGGGGCACAATAATCTTGCATTGCATCATACTTGCCAACTGTCCCAGACTTGCTGGGACAGTCATGCTTTTTACTAAACTGTCCCGATGTGGTCGTGTCACGGGAAGCGTCCCACAACCTATACTGTGCCCGCCTGATCCCAGTATTCTGCCCTTCTGCATTCCCCCTGTACAATTTGTTTGCTTATGCCGCGTACAGACAATCAGATTTTCTGACAAGAAAACTGTGGATTTTTTTTCCGACAAAATGTTGGCTCAAACTTGTGTTGCATACACACAGTCACACAAATGTTGTCGGAAATTCTGAACATCAAGGCCCAGATCCACAAAGAACTTACGGCGGCGTATCTATTGATACGCCGCGTAAGTTCTACGATGCGCCGTCGTATCTTTGTTTTGTATTCATAAAACAAGATACGCCTGAATGTGGGCTAGATCCGACTGACGTACGTCTTAGTACGCCGTCGGATCTTAGGTGCATATTTACGCTGGCCGCTAGGTGGCGCTTCCGTTGATTTCCGCGTAGAGTATGCAAATTAGCTAGATACGGCGATTCTCAGAACATACGTCCGCCCGGCGCATTTTTTTACGTTGTTTGCGTAAGGCTTTTTCCGGCGTATAGTTACCCCTGCTCTATGAGGCGTACGAAATGTTAAGTATGGACGTCGGGCCAGCATCGAATTTTCCGTCGTTTACGTTGTTTGCGTAAAACGTTCGCGAATAGGGCTTTCCGTAAATTACATTCACGTCGTCTAGGCATTGAGCGGGCGTAATTTAATTGGAAAATTCGACGTGATACTGAGCATGCGCCGTTCGAAAAAAGCGTCATTTACGTGGGGTCATGCTTAGTTTACATAAAACACGCCCCCCTGTTCCTCATTTGATTTAGGCGCGCTTACGCCGGAACATTTAGGCTACGCCGCTGTAACTTTAGAGGCTAGTGCTTTGTGAATACAGCACTTGCCTCTCAAAGTTGTGGCGGCGTAGCGTAACTACGATACGCTACGCCCATTTAAAGTTACGCCTAACTACGTGGCCCCAAGAATGCGGTGACGTATAACACGTACAACGAGATTAAGTTCAATGATTCCGAGCATGCGTAGAATTTTTGTGTGTCGAAATTGCATACAGACGATCGGAATTTCTGACAAGAACTTTTCCAGTCGGAAAGTTTGAGAACCAACAGAAAATGTCTGATGGGGCCTAGACACGGTCGGAATCAAACTTTTCTTGTCGGAACTTCCGATCGCGTGTACGCGGCATTGGGATAAAGATCACAATTCTCTCAGCGTAACATCATCTTTCATGTTATACAAAAAAAATTGGGCTAACTTTACTGTTTCGTTTTTCCCCAAAAAATTGCATTTGAAAGACCGCTGCGCAAATACAGTATGACATAAAATATTGCAACAACTGCCATTTTATTCTCTAGGGTTGCCGCTAAAATATATATATTTAATTTTTCTAGCAAAAAAATATGATTTTAACTTGAAACCAACACGTGTCATAAAAAGCTTTAGTCATTTAGGGGTTAAACTTCCCTCATTTACAGACTGAAGTTAATTCCTTTGATCTAAAGAACAAAACGTTATAATGTTTATAGCTCAGCGGCTGGGGAATGTTGTGATACTTGGCAGACAACCTGTTTTTTTTTTGGCAGCTGTCGGCTTGAGCAGAGAACTCTGCATAGAATCGGGAAAATTATTTGTTAAGATTGGGAGGGGGAAAGAATCGCGATCTCGATTCTTAACGATTAATCGTGCAGCTCTACTGCACGCTTACGTAAACGGCGAACGCACCACACATGTGAGGTAATGCCGTGAATGTTATAGCGAGAGCAATAATTCCAGCTCCACACCTCCTGTGTAACCTAAACTGTAATCTGTAAAGGCTTTTAAAGTTACATAGTCAGCGTGAAAAAAGACACAAGTCCATCCAGTTCAACCATAAAAAATAAATAAATAAAATAAAAAATATCGTACAATCCCATACACCCAATTCTATACCCACAGTTGATCCGGAGGAAGGCAAAAAAAAACAGCAGAGCATGATCCAATTTGCTACAGCACGGGAAAAAAATCCTTCCTGATCCCCCGAGAGGCAATCGAATTTCCCCCGGATCAACTTTACCTATAAATCTTAGTTATATTATGTACATTTAGGAAAGAATCCAGGCCTTTCTTAAAGCAATCAACTGAGCTGGCCAGAACCACCTCTGGAGGGAGTCTGTTCCACATTTTCATAGCTCTTACTGTGAAGAAACCTTTCCGTATTTGGACATATTTAGGTAGATTCAGGTACAGTTAGGCCGACTTATCAGTAGATAAGTCGACCTAACTCAGAATCTACGCCGACTTATGTTTAAGCGTATGCTCAAACAGAGATACGCTTAAACATATCTAAGATAAGGCGGCTTGCGCCGTCCTATCTTAGCTTGCAATTTTTCGGATGGCCGCTAGGTGGCGCTTCCATTGCGGTCGGCGTAGAATATGTAAATGAGTTGATACGCCGATTCACGAACGTACGCCCGGCCGCCGCAGTAGTTTTACGCCGCTTCCGTAAGGCATTAGCAGGCCTAAAGTTATTCCACCTATTAGGTGGAATAACAATGTTAAAGTATGGCCGCCGTTCCCGCCGCGCGATTCAAATTTTTTACGTCGTTTGCGCAAGTCGTCCGCAAATCGGGATTTACGTCGTTTACGTCCACGTCGAAATCAATAGTACTTAGCCGCAATGCACACTGGGAAATGTAGGCGCCCGGCGCATGCGCATTGAAGAAAAAGCGTAAAAAACGTGAGGTCAAGCCTCATTACCATCAAACACGCCCCCCTCCAACACATTTGAATTTGGCGTCCTTACGCCCGCCCGCTTTAGGCTACGCCGCCGTATATTAGCAGGCAAGTACATTGAGAATCATGTACTTGCCTAGCTAACTTACGGCGGCGTAGCCTAAACAGGCTAAGCTACGCCGCCGCAAGTTTAAGCCTTCGTACCTGAATCTACCTAAAAATCTCTTTTCCTCTAGACGTAAAGAGTGCCCCCTTGTCACCTATGGAGATATTTATGCACCGCAGTTTGGTGCCCTTCCACGGGCGTATGCTATTTTAAAGTTTGACATGTTTGGTATTTATTGACTCAGCATAACATCATATTTTTTATAAAAAAAAAAAAAGCATTATATTGTGTTTTTTTGTGCATTAAAATTCATTAAAGTGTATTTTTTCCAGAAAATTCGCATTTGAGACCTGCTGAGCAAATATTGCATCACAAAAGTATTCAACATCCACTATTTTATTCTCAAGTGTCTCTGCCTAAAAAGTATATATAATGCTTGTGGGTTTTACGCAAACAAATGATGTTTTGGAGAGAGATATCAGAATTGGCCTGGACTGAAAGGGGTTAAGGATTGGTGAGCTTCCTATATATTAAACTTTTGATGTTGGGTTTAATACTGCTATAGTTACATACAGATAGCTGGATTCAGGTAGTTGAGCCTAACGTTAGGCAGGCGTAGCGTATGGCATATACGCTACGCCGCCCGTAAGTTAGAGAGGCAAGTGCTGTATTCACAAAGCATTTGCGTCCTAAGTTACGGCGGCGTAGCGTAAATGTGCCGGCCTAAGCACGCCTAATTCAAATTGTGAAGAGGTGGGCGTGTTTTATGCTAATGAATAGTGACCCGACATGATTGACGTTTTTTACGAACGGCGCATGTGCCGTCCGTGGACATATCCCATTGCGCATGCTCCAAATTACGCCGCAAATACTTATTGGTTTCAACGTGAATGTAAATTACGCCCAGCCCCATTCACGGACGACTTACGCAAACGACGTAAAAATTGTAAAATTCGACGCGGGACCGACGTCCATACTTAACATTGGCTGCGCCAGCTTTTTGGTGGAATAACTTTAGGCCTGAAAACGCCTTACGTAAACGGCGTATCTTTACTGCGACGGGCAAGCGTACGTTCGTGAATAGGCGTATCTCGCTGATTTACGCATTCTAGGCGTAAATCAGCGTACACGCCCCTAGCGGCCGGCCTAAATAGACAGTTAAGATACAACGGCGCCCGCGGTCGTATCTTAGCTAGATTTAAGTGTATCTCAATTTGAGAATACACTTAAATTTACGACGGCGCAGATTCAGAGTTACGACGGCGTATCTACTGATACGCCGGCGTAACTCTCTCTGAATCTGGCTAATAGTTACATGAGGTTGAAAAAAGACACAAGTCCAACCTATGTGTAAATATAATGGAATGGAGGGATCTTACTGATGGATTATTCTAATGCTGCGTACACAGGATCGGAAATTTCCGACAAAAGTTTGATGTGAGCTTTTGGTCGGAAATTCCGACCGTGTGTAGGCCCCAGTGGACTTTTTCTGTCGGAATTTCCAACAGCAAAAATTTGAGTGCCGGTTCTCAAATTTTCCGACGGGTAAAGTTGTTGTCGGAAATTCCGATTGTCTGTATGCACAGACGCGCAAAAAAACACACACACATGTTCGGAATCAATTTGACGCATTCTTGGAATCAATTTGATGCATGCTCGGAATCATTGAACTTCATTTTTCTCGGCTCGTCGTAGTGTTGTACGTCACCGCATTCTTGACGGTCGGAATTTTGTGTGACCGTGTGTATGCAACACAAGTTTGAGCCAAAATTCTGTCGGGAAAAAATCCACGTTTTTCTTGTCGGAATTTCCGGCATAAGACCTACTACTCAAATATCAGGTCCACCATCTTGTAAATAAGCTTGTTGAAGTCCACACTAACCCAGCCAGCCGTAGACGAAATGAAGGTCAGCGAGACATCCAATGCAATAAACAACCAATGACTGCAAATCAATGAATACTCACTGAATTTTTTGGCGTTGGATTTCTTTGCACTGTCGCCCATGGTGCCACCTTTGAAGTCCTGAGACGAATGTGCTGAAGATGGTCTAATCCGTGTTACTACATGCGGTTTCCTTGCCCCAATAACCGTGAACTTTTCTCCCAGGGTGCAGCTTCCCCCCTCAGTAAAAAGTCCTCATTCTGCACCATGCTGCTATCTGACTCTCCTGTGGTTTGGGGGCCGAGCTTTTCAACCACAAGATGAAGTGTGCAGGGAGGAGCTGCTTTCTGGTAATGATGTCTATCTGTAAGGTGGAAATCTTTTGATGATGAAAGGTCCCCTTTATGTGTCACCTCTGTCACCTTTGGCCTTTTGTTTTGGGCAGCACTATCTGATTGGCCGTGGCATATTTTGCAGTCCATGCTTCTTTTGGTACAATTCTTGCTATTTTCTGTAGCTAAGTACATCTTACAAAGTCTGTGGTGGTGCTAATCTCCACTTCCGTTTTAGTTCTGCCTGTACTAGCTTCCTGTGAGATGTTAGAAGAGGCGTTGTATGTTCAAACTGTAGTATGTCAGAGGAAACCGATCACGGGTTAAAACCAGGTAGAAAGTAAAATCTAAAAGACCGATGAGAGTCCAGGGATAATTCCCAAATGCCCAACTCTGGACTCCTTCCTATGCCATACCTATCCCTCTACCAGCATGTGCTTTTTTTATTTAAACTGCATCTAAAAACTTTTTTGTAGTTAGGCAGAGGGTGTGGATTTGTTAAATTCTCTGTCAGGCTATCAGGGTTGTCTCTGTCCTCACTGGAATCGTCCCAGTAGCACTTAAAGTGAGGGGAAATCCAAAATGTTCGGTTGTCACTGTGTTGCAGGTGAAAACCCTGTCGGGTCTCCTAGGACTTTCAGTACCCACAGGATCCCTGCCAGATCTTCCAGTGTTCCTAAGACCTCCAATACCCACAGGATCCCTGCTGGGTCTCCGAGGATTTCTAGGACCTCCAGTACCCACAGGATCCCTGCCAGATCTCCCAGTGTTCCTAGGACCTCCATTACCCACAGGATCCCTGCTGGGTCTCCGAGGATTTCTAGGACCTCCAGTACCCACAGGATCCCTGCCAGTTCTTCCAGTGTTCCTAGGACCTCCAGTACCCACAGGATCCCTGCTGGGTTTTCCAGGATTTCTAGGTCCTCCAGTACCCACAGGATCCCTGCTGGGTCTCCCAGGATTTCTAGGACCTCCAGTATCCACAGGATCCCTGCCGGGTCTCCCAGGATTTCTAGGACCTCCAGTACCCACAGGATCCCTGTCAGGTCTTCCATTGTTCCTAGGACCTCCAGTACCCACAGGATCCCTGCTGGGTCTCCGAGGATTTCTAGGACCTCCAGTACCCACAGGATCCCTGCCAGGTCTTCCAGTGTTCCTAGGACCTCCAGTACCCACAGGATCCCTGCCAGGTCTTCTAGTGTTCCTAGGATCTCCAGTAACCACAGGATTTCTGCCAGGTCTTCCAGTGTTCCTAGGACCTTCAGTACCCACAGGATCCCTGCCAGGTCTTCCAGTGTTCCTAGGACCTCCAGTACCCACAGGATCCCTGCTGGGTTTTCCAGGATTTCTAGGTCTTCCAGTACCCACAGGATCCCTGCTGGGTCTCCCAGGATTTCTAGGACCTCCAGTACCCACAGGATCCCTGCCGAGTCTCCGAGGATTTCTAGGACCTCCAATACCCACAGGATCCCTGCCAGGTCTTCCATTGTTCCTAGGACCTCCAGTACCCACAGGATCCCTGCTGGGTTTTCCAGGATTTCTAGGTCCTCCAGTACCCACAGGATCCCTGCCGGGTCTCCCAGGATTTCTAGGACCTCCAGTACCCACAGGATCCCTGCCAGGTCTTCCATTGTTCCTAGGACCTCCAGTACCCACAGGATCCCTGCTGGGTCTCCCAGGATTTCTAGGTCCTCCAGTACCCAGAAGATCATTGACAGGTGTTCCTAGGACCTCCAGTACTCACAGGATCCCTGCCAGGTCTTCCAGTGTTTCTAGGACCTCCAGTACCCACAGGATCCCTGCTGGGTCTCCGAGGATTTCTAGGACCTCCAGTACCCACAGGATCCCTGCCAGGTCTTCCAGTGTTCCTAGGACCTCCAGTACCCACAGGATCCCTGCCAGGTCTTCCAGTGTTCCTAGGACCTCCAGTACCCACAGGATCCCTGCCGGGTCTTCCAGTGTTCCTAGAACCTCCAGTACCCACAGGATCCCTGCCAGGTCTCCCAGGATTTCTAGGACCTCCAGTACCCACAGGATCCCTGCCAGGTCTTCCATTGTTCCTAGGACCTCCAGTACCCACAGGATCCCTGCCAGTTCTTCCAGTGTTCCTAGGACCTCCAGCACCCACAGGATCCCTGCTGGGTCTCCCAGGATTTCTAGATCCTCCAGTAGCCAGAAGATCATTGACAGGTATTCCAGTGTTCCTAGGACCTACAGTACTCACAGGATCCCTGCCAGGTCTTCCAGTGTTCCTATGACCTCCAGTACCCACAGGATCCCTGCCGGGTCTTCCAGTGTTCCTAGGATCTCCAGTACCCACAGAATCCCTGCCGGGTCTTCCAGGATTTCTAGGTCCTCCAGTACCCAGAAGATCCTTGGCAGGTAATCCAGTGTTCCTAGGAACTCCAGTACCCACAGGATCCCTGCCAGGTCTTCTAGTGTTCCTAGGATCTCCAGTACCCACAGGATTTCTGCCAGGTCTTCCAGTGTTCCTAGGACCTTCAGTACCCACAGGATTCCTGCTGGGTCTTCCAGGATATCTAGGTCCTCCAGTACCCAGAAGATGCTTGGCAGTTATTCCAGTGTTCCTAGGACCTCCAGTACCCACAAGATCCCTGCTGGGTCTTCCAGGATTTCTAGGTCCTCCAGTACCCAGAAGATCCTTGGGAGGTATTCTAGTGTTCATAGGACCTCCAGTACTCACAGGATTGCAGATGGGACTTCCAGGATACCTAAGCACTCCAGTGCCCTCAGGATCCCTGCCGGGTCTCCCAGGATTTCTAGGACCTCCAGTACCCACCAGATCCCTGCCAGGTCTTCCATTGTTCCTAGGACTTCCAGTACCCACAGGATCCCTGCCGGGTCTTCCAGGATTTCTAGGTCCTCCAGTACCCAGAAGATCCTTGGCAGGTATTCCAGTGTTCTTAGGACCTCCAGTACTCACAGGATTGCAGCTGGGACTTCCAGGATACCTAAGCACTCCAGTACCCTCAGGATCCCTACTGGGTCTTCTAGGATTTCTAGGACCTCCAGTACTCACAGGATCCCAGCTGAGACTTCCAAAATTCATATGAATTCCAGTACCTACAGGATTCTTGCTGGGTCTCCCAAGATTCCTAGGACCTCCAGTCCGATCCCTGCAGGGTCTTTCAGGATTCCTAGGACCTCCAATACTCACAGGATCCCTGTCCAATCTTCTAGGATTCCAGGACCTCCAGTACATATAGGATCCCAGCTGTGAATTCCTAAGATCTCCAGTACTCACAGAATCCCTGCTAGGTCTTCCAGGATTTCCAAGATTACTAGGACCTCCAGTACTCACTAGATACCTGCTGGGTTTTCCAGGATTCCTAGACCTCCATTACCTCTTCCAAAGTTCCCAGAAATTATGCTGGGCATGTTCCCTGTATTCCAGTTGCCTGTTTATTGCCTACCTGTAGTGACCTGACTCCTAAGAGCTAAAGTGCTTTGATACCTGCCAGGTGACTGTTTACTGCCCACCTAGATTGACTTGACTACTTGGTCCACCAAGACACCTGCCTAGACCTGACTACTCTCTCACCTTACCCAACCCCTGTCTGGACCTGACTACTCTCTTGTTTGCTGCCTGCCAAGACCCCTGTCTGGACATGATAATCATTTTGCTGGACCAGACCACTCTCTTGCCTGCCTCAACCTTTTGCCTGGACCTGACTATTTTTCTTGCTGCTCGCCAGGACTCCTGCCTGGACATAACTACTCTCTCACCTGCCAGAATCTCTGCTCCACCTAACCCCCAGAGCTGCCAAATAAACTACTTTAAAAACCTGTGTAGTGTTTTTTTATTGACATTTTTCTACCACCAGGTGAATGGGTAGGGGTACGATGTACCCCATACTCATTCACATAGGGTGGGGGGCCGGGATCTAGGGGCAAGAAAGGTAAGTGCAGGCGGGGGAGAAGGGGGGCAATCTGGCGGCATTTTAGGGGCAAAATGGAGGCAATTGATGGGCACAGTGGTGACAATGGCAAGGCACAGTGGCTGTGTTTGGCATGGCACAGTGGCGACAATTGATGGGCACAGTGGTGACAATGGCATGGCACAGTGGCGACAATTGATGGGCACAGTGGCTGCGTTTGGCATGGCACAGTGGCGACAATTGATGGGCGCAGTGGCTGAGTTTGGCATGGCACAGTGGCTGCGTTTAGCATGGCACAGTGGCGACAATTGATGGGCACATTGGCGACAATTGATGGGCACAGTGGTGACAATGGCATGGCACAGTGGCTGCATTTGGCATGGCACAGTGGCGACAATTGATGGCACAGTGGCTGCGTTTGGCATGACACAGTGGTGACAATTGATGGGCACAGTGGCATGGCACAGTGGCGACAATTGATGGGCACAGTGGCAACAATGGCATGGCACAGTGGCTGCGTTTGGCATGGCACAGTTGCAAAAATGTATGGCACAGTGGCTGCGTTTGGCATGGCAAAGTGGCGACAATTGATGACATGGCACAGTGGCGACAATTGATGACATGGCACAGTGGCAACAATTGATGGCACAGTGGCTGCGTTTGATGGCATGGCACAGTGGTGACAATTGATGGGCACAGTGGCTGCGTTTGATGGCATGGCACAGTGGCTGCGTTTAATTTTATGGCACAGTGGCTGTGTTTGATGGGCACAGTGGCTGCGTTTGATGGGCACAGTGGCGGCAATTGATGGGCACAGTGAGGCTGCAATTGATGTTTGTTTTTTTTTCGTTTGTTTGTGCCCACCCAAAATTTTTGAGCACCAGCCACCACTGGATCTCAGATCTGTCAATAAAGAGGACCTCTGCCATTGCCCAAACTATCACAGGGGAGCAATAGCAATAGAAGTTGAATGAAAAAATACATTAAAGAAAATGTAAATACATTTATTAAAAAAATAAGAGTTTAACCCCCTAAGGGCTGCCCCACGTATTTATACTGCGGCAAAATCACGTACCTGTACGTTATTTCTATCTTCAGGCATGGGGCGCACGCGTGCGCGTCACTGGAGACCCGCTTTTGTTGTGACTGGACACAGTGAAAGCTAATCAGTGGGTCTGGCAGACCTGATGTCCTCTGGGACCCGCCGATTGTTCCCGAAGCAGACAGAACGGCGATCTGCCTATGTAAACAAGGAAGATCGTTGTTCTGTGAGATTGTGCTTTTCTGCTAAGCACGGATCTCTGTCTTCCCCCAGTCAAAGCATCCTCCACTGATCAACATACGCTTATTGGGATTTTTTTTTACCGAAAACATGTAGTAGAATACATAAATTGATAAAGAAATATGATTTTTTACTTTTTTTTATTGGGTATGTCTTATAGCAGAAAGTAAAAAACATATATATTTTTTTCAAAATCGACGCTATTTTTTTGTTTATAGCGCAAAAAAAATAAAATAACGCAGAGGTGATCAAATACCACCAAAAGAAAGCTCTATTTGTGGGGAAAAAGGACATACATTTTATTTGTGTACAGTGTCACACGACCGCGCAATTGTCAGTTAACGCATCGCAGTGCGTATCGCAAAAAATGGCCAGGCCAGGATGGGGGGTGAACCTTCCGGAGCTGAAGTGGTTAAAGCTCCCCATTCCCCCTTGCTTGCGCGTGTCGTTCCCGCACATATATGTAAACTGTGGCCCAGATTCACGTACATCCGCGTATCTTCGCGCGGGCGTAACGTATCCGCTTTACGTTACGCCTCCGCAACTTAGCATGGAAAGTGCTGTATTCTCGAAGCACTTGCTCCGTAAGTTGCGCCGGCGTAGCGTAAATCGGCCGGCATAAGCCCGCCTAATTCAAATGTGGGACAGGGGGGGCGTGTTTTATGCTAATCTTCTGTGACCCAACGTGATTGACGTTTTTCATGCATGCGCCGTCCGTGGAAATCTCCCAGTGTGCATTGCTCCTAACACGCCGCAAGGACGTATTGGTTTTGACGTGGACGTAAATGACGTCCAGCCCCATTCACGGACGACTTACGCAAACGACGTAAAATTTTCACATTTCGACGCGAGAACGACGGCCATACTTAACATTGGTACGCCGCAGTTATGCCTCATATAGCAGGGGTAACTTTACGCCGGGAAAAGCCTAACGTAAACGGCGTAAATTTACTGCGTCGGCCGGGCGTATGTTCGGGAATTTGCGTATCTTGCTGATTTATATATTTCGCCGCGTAAATCAGCGTACACGCCCCTAGCGGTCAGCTTAAAAATGCAGTTACGATCCGACGGCGTAAGAGAATTACGCTTGTCGGATGTAACAGATATCAATGCGTAACTGATTCTAAGAATCAGGCGCATAGATACGACCGGCCGGACGCAGAGATACGACGGAGTATCTGGACATACGCCGTCGTATCTCCTCTAAGAATCCGGGCCTGTGATTACATCACACGTCACGGGAACGTCAGAGCGATAATTCTAGCACCAGAACTCACATTTAATAAACTGATAACATGGAAAAGCTTTTAAAGCATCTCCCATCGAGATATTTGGGTTCTGTAGTTTGGTATCTATTTCTCCTCATATTTCACATGTTACCAACAAATCAGGTACGATGTTGTGTCTGTCTACACTAATTCATTACATGTATGAGAGGAATGTCAGTACGTTCAGTGGCCCGGATGTGAGGACATTGTGGTTGCCTGGTTCCCATGCTCTCAGCTCCCATACTTCCGGGGACACTGGGCCATTTCACGTGCAGGAAGCCAGGATCGGGAGCGCGCACATCACAAAAGGTTTGTGTTTGTGAGCGCGCACCGGAAGTGGAACGCTGACTTCCGGGCCGGTTGCGGAAGCTGATAGAGAGAGAGAGCTAGAGGTGCACATTGGATACCAGGACTGGGAAGTTTTGTGCGGCTGGAGAAAAGCGGAGAGATCGGCGGTGAGGAACTTCCAGTCTCTTAGTACGGTGACTACAGAGGAGGAGGGCTGGACTCCAAGGCGAGGGTCGGCGGTGGCGGCTTAGGCCTGGATTCCCGCTCCGAGCCCGCTGCTCCCTCCACGGTGGTCAGCACCATGGCCAAGAACTACGACACCATGGAGTTCCCGTACTGCGACGAGGTGTCCAAGTATGAGCGGCTGGCCAAGATCGGGCAGGGAACCTTCGGGTAAGAGATGATTGGGGGGGTAATGGAGTTTAGATCCAGGCTGGGGGACCAGAGGGTGTGGGGTGGCCGGGGACGGAGACCGGGGGGTGGCCGAAGGGTGACAGAGGTCGGAGGGGGACGGAGGGTGTGGGGGTGGCCGGGGACGGAGGTCGGAGGCCGGGGACGGAGGGTGTGGGGGGGGGGGTGGCCAGGGTCAGAGGGTGTGGGGGGGCCAGGGACGAAGGGTGACGGAGGTCGGAGGGTGACGGAGGCCGGGGACGGAGGGTGTGGGGGGGGTGGCCGGGGTCGGAGGGTGTGGGGTGGCCGGGGGCGGAGGGTATGGGGGGGATAGAGGGTGTGGGGGGGCCAGGGTCGGAGGGTGTGGGGGGGCCGGGGACGGAGGGTGTGGGGGGGGTGGCCGGGGTCGGAGGGTGTGGGGTGGCCGGGGACGGAGGGTATGGGGGGGATAGAGGGTGTGGGGGGGCCAGGGTCGGAGGGTGTGGGGGGGCCAGGGTCGGAGGGTGTGGGGGGGCCAGGGTCGGAGGGTGTGGGGGTGGCCGGGGACGGAGGTCGGAGGGTATGGGGGGGGCCGGGGTCGGAGGGTGTGGGGGTGGCCGGGGACGGAGGTCGGAGGGTGACGGAGGCCGGGGTCGGAGGGTATGGGGGGGGGCCGGGGTCGGAGGGTGTGGGGGGGCCAGGGACTGAGGGTGACGGAGGCCTGGGACGGAGGGTGTGTGGGGGGGGGGGTTGGCCGGGGACGGAGGGTGTGGGGGGTTGGAGGGGGGCCAGGGATATGGAGGTCGGAGGGTGTGGGGGGCCGGGGATGGAGGTCGGAGGGGGGCCAGGGACGTGGGGTGGCGGGGATGGAGGTCGGAGGGTGTGGGGGGCCAGGGACATAGGTCGGAGGGTGTGGGGGGAGCCAGGGATGAGGGTGTGGGGGGGGGCCAGGGACATAGGTCGGAGGGTGTGGGGTAAGGATGAGCTCTGGCTTGTTCGCATAGAACACGTGCGGAGCCCGCCAGGAAGTGTGCACGGCACTGCGCTAATCACAGCCAAGGAGACATTGTCCCGATGTTCGGCTGCAGGGATCGTGAAATGTCTCCCTGGCTGTGATTAGCGCAGTGCCGTGCACACTTCCTGGTGTGCTCCGCACGTGTTCTATGCGAACACGCCAGAGCTCACACTTAGTGTGGGGGGACGGGGATGGTGAACGGAGGGTGGGGGGGGGGGCCAGGGACGAAGGTCTAATTTCCTCACTGGAGGATGTCCAGCACCCTATATTTATGTTTATGTTTTATCCTATTCAGTAAACTGATGTCCATGAATGCTTGCCCGCCTTTAACCTTGGCATCATGGAGGGATCTTTTGTTTTCCTAGCAGGCCACATTGATTGCAGGTGACATGTGTTTGTTTCATAAAGCCTCTTATTGTCTCAATTTCCCGGTGTCCATGATAGAAACGCTTCCAGTACCTTCTTTATATGCAGCTGCATCTTCCTAACCATGATGATTTCCAGGTTATTAACCTCCATCTTGTTTTTCTTTACAGCGAAGTGTTTAAAGCCAAGCACCGCCAGACGGGCAAGAAGGTGGCTTTGAAAAAAGTATTGATGGAAAATGAGAAAGAAGGAGTAAGTACTGCCACCGCCTCCGCACTATCGTCACATAAATCATACTGTACATTAGTGTATACAACATACTATGTGACAGTTTAACTGTATGTCAGCCCCAACCATTCTCTTCAATGCAATAAAACTTGTGGGTTGCTTCAAAATATTTATAATGTGCTAACCCCCAGCTGCAGGTACCTACCTACACTCATATAAGCGTGACTAAATGCAATTCTTGCACAAAAGGTACAGCGCCTAATACCACTAAGAGCATTATCATGTGTTTATAGGTGGAGAATTTATCCAGCAAGACAACACAATGCATTTTTTTGAGGACACTGAATTAAAATAAATCGCACTGAGTTTAAAGTGTTTGTAACCCTAAAAATCCTGTTCCCTTATAGCAGATTAAACAGCACAGCGCTTGTGCTGTCCAATCTGCCTTTCTAAGCAGTAAAAAACCTGCCTGTTCCTGTGTCCTGACCACGATAATTATGGCTGCTGAACCCTCATTACTGTGGTCAGTTTATGTCCCCCTGTCATCGGCAGCTCTACTCTGTCCCACTCATGCCCTCCCTTCTTGCCTGTGGGCTCTGTGTCTTTGTCTCCGCCCCCCCTCCTCCCTCTCCTGCTGCTATTGGCATAAAATAAAGTATTACAAATTGTCACCTGCAGCCCCTCTATTATTTCTAAGCATAACACACAGGGTAAGTGTTTTATTAAAAAAAAGCTTCTAAATACCTTATTACAGCTATCTTCAGGCCAATCGCATGACTCCCAAGATACTTATAACACCAAAAGGTCCAGTGCTTAAAGCGGGAGTTCACCCAAATTTTTTTTTTTTTTTTAGCATTAGATTGAGGCTCATTTTGTCAAGGGGAATCGGGTAGTTTTTTTAAAATCGAAGCCGTACTTACCGTTTTAGAGAGAGATCTTCTCCGCCACTTCCGGGTATGGTCTTCGGGACTGGGCGTTCATATTTGATTGACAGGCTTCCGACGGTCGCATACATCGCGTCACGAGTAGCCAAAAGAAGCCGAGCGTCGGTGCGGCTCTATGCGGCGCCTGCGCACCGACGTTCGGCTACTTTCGGAAAATCGTGACGCGATGTATCAGGAAAACAAATTGTACCTTTACAACCCCTTTAAGCACTGGACCTTTTGGTGTTAGAAGTATCTTCTCTTATTCTAGGATTTTTTTTTTTTTTTGGAACTTCAGGCTCCTTCAGAAAAAATTTAAGTCAGGAGCTACAAATACTGTGTAGCTGCTGACTTTTAATATTTGGACACTTCCACAAATTCAGCGGCGTCTTCACCCGAGCCAATTTTCACAGCCGGTACCCTACTACGCATGCGTGAAGCACCCTGCACTAGCCCAGCAATGGGGCGAAGGAGGAGGGCAAACATATGCCTGAGTTTGCTGCAGCCAGCTCTGCCAGAAGGGGGAGCACGTACCTGTCAAAACAAGCAGAGCTTCCCCTTTTGGTGGAGCACTGCTTTAAAGCGGGGGTTCACCCTCAAAATTAACTTTTTTCGCTAACCTATCTGTAGCCTTAATAAAGGCTTGTAGCGTTGTCTTTTTTTTTTTTTTTAATGTGTACACTTACCTGTCTTCAGCCGCACTTCCGGGTCATCTTCCTTGCAGGGAGTGGGTGTGTCGCTCCTTTTCCCCGACGGGGAGCTCTGCGCAATGTCTCCTGGGAGTAAGTGTTGATCCTCCCAGGAGACGATTGACGTGCGGGTCAAGCGCGTCATCGCCTTCCGAAAATATCCGACGGGGACTCGGCTCTTTACAGCGCTATACGGCGCCTGCGCCTGCCGTGTAGAGCTGACTGCGCAGGCGCGGTAAAGTGCAGAGTCCCCCTTTGGATATTTTTGGAAGGCAATGACGCGCTTTACCCGCACGTCAATCGTCTCCTCTTCGTCTTAGAAACGCCTACTCCCCAGGGGAGCGAGAACCCGGAAGCTGGGTGAAAACGACGAAAAAACAGAAGTACAGCCCGAAAAAATAAATAAAAAATAATCCAGCATACTGTTGATGTCAGCAGTATGCTGGATATAACAGTCTATAGATATTTTAGGGTGAACCCCCACTTTAAGTGTTCAGTAAGTAAAAAAAAACGGTTGATCATGCCAGACATTCAGAGCTGTCCTGTTCAAACTTCTAGTGTGATCACAAGCAGCCTACGCCCTCCCAGTTCTTATCTTGGGCTACTGAACAATTCTTATGTGGGGGGAGATTCAGTAGGTTGGCAAAGGACAGGCAGAGCTGAGACCACTACTTGCAAATTTCACTCCACAAAGTCTTGTGTGTTGTCGGCCTACAGCAGGGAGTTCAGTGCTGAGCGTATTTCTGGCAGATCAGCAAGTGCTTTTGTGTACAGTACTTGCAGGGTCTTCAGAGAGATAACGCATTGTAAAATGTCCATGTATTGCAAAGATGTACTGCATATGTTTTTCCAATATATGCTTTAATTCTTTTGTTTCTCCCTCTCTTTAGTTCCCAATCACGGCTCTACGTGAGATAAAAATTCTTCAGCTGCTGAAACATGAAAATGTCGTAAATCTGATTGAGATTTGTAGAACCAAAGGTACAGCATGTTGAGTATTTTGACTTTATTCAGACTGGTGTTCAGAATTGTTACCTGTACACTTATATGGAGGAATCCTACAGGTTCCTCCATTCACGCCAAAGGAGGGATCAATCTCCCACTGTGACTGTTGTATTCTGACTTTTGGCTCCAGCTGCTATCAGAATACCCAGAGAGTGCCGGCTTCTGATTGGATGCAGGCACTGTTGGTCCAACAATTTTCCATCTGGCTTCTTTGATGAAAATTGATTGTTTAGATGACTTTTGTAGAGCCAAGTGGCGTTGACAGGGGGCACCCATGGTTTGAATTTTGCCCAGTTCAACATGAATCTGCCAATATTTGAGCTGTGTATGGCATCCTTTCCTAGAACACGTTATCTGCAGGCGTTGCCTCAATCACCTATAGATAAGATTTTACAATAGAAGTGATTATATGCAGATCATGTCGGGTCTAGTAGAGGGCTTTCTTGGTTCCTTTTATCATAACCTAACATCTCTTTATACACTAGTTATGTAGATGCCCTGACTATACAGGTATATTTTTCTGATCTGTGCACAGTTATACAGTACATGTAGTCTGTATACCTAGGTTCACTGAATTGTTTGATTCTTCAGAGATTATACAAATATGCATGCACACATTTAGATGAAGCACTAGTTTGGAATTCACCTTAAAAAAAATACTTTCCATCTCTATTCATATGTGGCTGTCATTTTTTTTAAAGTGGCACTCCAACCATTTTTTTTTATTTTTTTTTAGTTTTATGTATAGTAGGAACTTGTTAGAGCCTTTAGAGTTTAAATTGTCTCTTTATAAGGGGGGGGGGTGTCCTCTCCTCCTGTCTTGGTGATCTTCTGTGATCAGGGCGGAAAGTGAGAAATCTTTCATTGGAGATGCAGTCAAAAGCATTTCGGTATGTCTGTTAAGTTAGAAAAAATACCTGTTGATCCTGCCTGAAATCTTGTGTGCAGGCAACTGTCTGTTTACTCTGCCCACACTGATTATCAGTGTTCTCCGCTTTCTCTGGACTACAGAGCACCCCCCCCCCCCCCCTATATGGAACCAATGAGAAGGGGAGGTGTTTTGTACTCAAAAGATTTCCTGTCCTATGGTGACAACACTGCTCCTCCATAGATACAGTAAATTGAGCGAGCGTTGTCACCTTTGGAAAGGAAGTGTGTTACTGTCAGGATCAGGGAAGAGGAGCCAGGAAATGTGTCCAGCCTCCACATATAAGTACCGGTAAACTGTAAAATATTAAATTGTCTCTTGGGTTGTAGATGTATGTTGTCACTAGCCTGGAACAATGAGCTATCATAACAACCAGGCAGATAGGATTGTCAGGAGAAGATCTGATGTCAGCTTCCATGACAGGTATACCTTATGGTATACTTGTCAGTTTCACTCAGTGGTGTTGTCATCTTTATAGGCCTTTTATATTTCTTAGAGATTCCGGAGACAAACGTTCTTGCCCAGCACAGTCCCGGTGGGACTTAGGAACCCTGGTGATGGAAATATACCAAGTCCTTGACGGGCACGACTCTTTATATATTTTGCACTATTTACATCCTTTTATATATGCTTTGATCACTAACTTTTTTCCACATGTCATTTCTTTCACAGCAAATCAGTACAACCGCTGCAAAGGAAGCATCTTCCTGGTATTTGACTTCTGTGAACATGATCTAGCTGGACTTCTTAGCAATACGCATGTCAAGTTCACTCTTTCTGAGATAAAGAAGGTCATGCAAATGCTCCTCAATGGTCTCTACTACATCCACAGGAATAAGGTAAGCTAATGCTCCTGTCATGATATCTTTTTTTTTTTGTCGATTCTTTTTTACAACTCATCCTAAAACAGAAATGTTTCTAGGGCTTGTGTCAGTAGGCTTTTGTTTGTGTCAGATGATTTTTATATTCCCATACAAGTCTGAGGATGCAAATCCTGCCTGAAGGAGGTCAGATGTACCTGTCAGTAAGCTCTGAATGGTCCCAAAAGCATCTGAAACTGATGTCAGTGACACAAGACCGGCTCATCAATACAGGCCCCTTACTCATAGGATGCATTAAGGGGGAAAAACACAAGGGTTTACAACCCCTTTTAAGATAAAAGATGAGTATGGCCCAAGCATTTTTGGTAATACTACTCTTCTGGGTCACAGGAGTGTGTTTTATTTCTGCACTCCTGTGACCCAGATTCGACCGACAGCAGGCAAAGCCCACTGTGTGGCTGGTGTGACAGAGCCAGTTCAGGCTCTGCAGGGATCCTGACAATACTTTTAGGGTCCACCCAGATGCCTGACTGGCAGCTGTCTCGGGCTATTGGAATGCCACTGAGAGCCTGACCCAGCCGCTCCCACTCCCTCCTTGCTCTGCGCTCTAGTGAGCACTGGAGGGGCAGAGCATCAGTCACCACTCTCTGCTCCAGGATAACCGAGAACTGAGCGATCAGTGGTCATGTGAAGTCTGCAGGGAACAGCTGCAGTAGCAGGCCAATGCTGCAGCATGGAGGTAAACTTGTGTTTCCGTTTATATAATCCCTTTACGATTTTTCTTTGAAGGGGAACATAAATGTAAACCTGTGTGAAATTGTATATTTCTAATGATGTAGGGATCTCTGATAGTTGCTTAATGTTGGCTCCAGTTTTTATAAAGCACCCCCTTTGTGTTCTAGGTTTTGCATTTGCTGATAATTTTTATTTATTTTTTGTCCCATAAGATCTTGCACAGAGACATGAAGGCAGCAAATGTGCTGATCACTAGAGATGGAGTTTTAAAATTGGCTGATTTTGGATTGGCTCGGGCCTTCAGTCTTGCCAAAAACAGCCAGCCAAACAGATACACCAATCGTGTGGTCACACTCTGGTACCGCCCCCCTGAACTACTTCTAGGTAAGGTTGTTGGTTAGGATTAAATACATTTTTGTCACTGCTTTGTGATTGTCAGTGATTTGTTTTGTATTGAAAGATAAGTTTACTTTAAAACGCAGTGCATTTATTGCTTTTGCCCCTAACCTAACCTGACCTAACCTAACTCGCCCTCCACCTTCACAGATGCACCCAATGCCTGGATCCAATGGCTGCAGTTCTTTTGTTTACATTCGTCGGTGTATGTTTTTACTGTCCTGGGCATGACTGTGCATTAGTGCCCCATAGACTTCTGTAGGGTCTTTGGAGCTGTAATATGCAGGCACTGACTGACAGGACAGTGAAAAATTTTTGCACAAAGGTGTAAAACGGCTGAACTGCATCCTACAGATTGAGGTAAACGTGAATCTGTTGAATGGAACAGTGAGTTAAAGCGGTAGTTCAACCAATTCATTTTTTTTTTTTTTTTTTCCCTTTAGCTTCCTGCTCGTTCGGTCTAGGGGAATCGGCTATTTGTATTAAAATATGATCCGTACTTAACTGTTTACGAGATGCATCTTCTTCCGTCGCTTCCGGGTATGGGTCTTCGGGAGCGGGCGTTCCTTCTTGATTGACAGTCTTCCGAGAGGCTTCCGACGGTCGCATCCATCGCGTCACTAGTAGCCGAAAGAAGCCGAACGTTGGTGCGGCTCTATACTGCGCCTGCACACCGACGTTCGGCTTCTTTCGGAAAATCGTGACGCGATGGATGCGACCGTCGGAAGCCTCTCGGAAGACTGTCAATCAAGAAGGAACGCCCATTCCCGAAGCCCATACCCGGAAGCGACGGAGAGGATGCATCTCGTAAACTGGTAAGTACTGCTCATATTTTAAAACAAATAGCCGATTCCCCTAGACAAAACGAGCAGGAATCTAGGGCTAAAAAGTGCCCTCTAAGGGTGAACCCCCGCTTTAATTTAGGTCATGGGAAAGGGTGCAAATTAAATCTTTCACACTGGAAGCGTTTTTCAGGCGTTAAAAATGGCGCCTGAAAAAAGCCTCATTTGCAATCCCACTGTGAAAGCTCGAGTGCTTTCACACTGGGGCACTGCGCTGGTGGGACGTCAAAGTCCTGCAAGCAACTTCTTTGAGGCGCTTTAGGAGTGGTGTCTACATCGCTCCTAAAACACCCTTGCCCATTGAAATCGATGGGCAGCGCCGCTGATGCGCCTGCAAAGTGGCGCTTTACCACTGACAGCCCAGTCAATGACCCATGAAAGCATTCAGATATCAGATAGAAGCGTGGGCATGCCTCCATTTTTTTTTTTCTTTCTATAAATTTTTATTGAAAAGTTTTAAAGAATACAATGTGCGACCACAATCATGTACAGTACAGATAGAAGCTTGATATTGATAACTTACAAGTCATAGCCAGTCGTACATCAAATAGCAAGTAACAACATTTAGCATGTCAAAGAATACATTAATCATACTACAAGAGAAGAACAATGTGGATAAAAGGAAATAAAGTGCATGCACCTATACCAAGGAAATGGGTGCTAGTGGATAAGATGCCAGTATATGGAGTTCACTTTGCAAAAAACAAAGGAGTTCATGAGGAAAAAACATCTCTATGGAAGAGCCTAGATAAATGGAAGGAAAGAAGATTTAGTAGAGGAGAGAGAAGTTAAAAAGGACATCAAAAGCACCCCAACCAGAAACCCAGGGTCTCGGCATTTAAAGCCTCCATCATTTTTTAATGTGATCCCCTCCCAATTGGTAGAATCATTGGATGTAATATATACTGAAAACCTAGATGGTGGTGGAAAGTATTTGGTGCCCTTTGAGGTATACCAGTGCTGGAGTTCCACTGTAGACATGCCCATGGGTAAAATTATTTATTGAGATCTGACATTTCCTGTTAAACCTTTTTGCATAAAATTCACACATTTTGTTGTTCGAATTGTGACTGTAAATTCTAACATCGGTTTGGTATTTTTAGGAGAGCGTGATTACGGTCCTCCGATAGACTTATGGGGCGGTGGATGTATAATGGCCGAAATGTGGACCCGGAGTCCCATCATGCAAGGGAACACTGAACAGCACCAGCTAACTCTGATCAGTCAGCTGTGTGGTTCCATCACCCCTGAGGTAAGTACATTGGCTACTTGGTGACCAAATTTATTGAAAGAAATTGCTATTCAGTAGAAACTGAGTAAATAATATCATTGGAGGCATAACTTGTGATCCACAGCTCCAGGTCATTCAGATTAGGGAAAGGCCCATGGAATAGTGCACACAATCAGAACAGGGCCCTGGATCAAATCTGACCCAAGGGGGGGGGGGCTTGGGTCAGCGACTTCAAAATGGTTGGAATTAGAGGCTGGGATGTTGTGGAGAGCAGATATTTTTATCTACTGTACTCTGTAAGGTTAATTTACATGGTGGCCTCTGTTTTTGTGGCCCATTCATGTGCCGCCTGCAATGTCCCACTGAGTTCTCTTTGCAGAGTGGAGCAGAGAGATCTGTGTTTGGAACGGAGCCCCCTCCCGTGTTAATATTCACTTTTAAAAGCGGTAGGACTCAACCAGCGCTCTACTTTATAAATGTGCTGTGTTTTATTTTATTTTTTATTTTATTTTATGCAAACGGTCACAAGAGCATGCTGCTGCATTTTTTTTAAAGGTACCCTTAGTGTCTGCCTGAAGTTTAGCAATTGTAAAGCAATGATTGGTATTGATGTGATGAATGAGAATCTATCATTTTTGCTCCTGAATGTGCTGTCCCATTTCCATAGCTTGTGCATAAAAGCCTTCCTAATATTTCCTTTACATTGTTAGGTGTGGCCCAATGTGGACAAGTATGAACTTTATCAGAAACTGGAACTGCCCAAAGGCCAGAAAAGGAAGGTTAAAGAAAGACTGAAGGCTTATGTGAAGGATGCCTACGCCCTTGATCTTATCGACAAGCTCCTTGTCCTGGATCCAGCACAGAGAATTGACAGTGACGATGCCCTTAACCATGACTTCTTCTGGTCTGACCCAATGCCTTCTGACCTTAAGAACATGCTTTCAACTCACAACCAGTCCATGTTTGAATACCTCGCTCCTCCCAGGCGACGGGGAGGTCACATGCCTCAGGCACCAGCCAATCAGGGCAGGAACCCTGCAACTAATCAGTCTGAATTTGATCGAGTCTTCTAAGGCCACAGTGCTCAGTACTTGTGCCCCAACGGTCAAAAGTCAAATTAATGCCAAGTCTTCGACAAAACCAGATCCGAAATTTTACAGGCTGGTCACTGGATGTACTCACTTTGCCAAGATCCGAGCATGTTGCTTGAAAGAAGATGAAGATCTCCAGGTTTGAATTTAGAAACTGGTACTTACATGTAATGTGCTATACACACATGTTCTTCAGAGAATGTAGGCATTTTATTTATTGTAGAAAACCTGTCTTGTCCTGGAATTGCAGCTATGTACCCAGGATTAAAAAAAAAAGCGCCTCCTCCGCGGGATACAAGCCTCCAAATTGGAAGACCATTTGCCTTTTTATTTTTTGGGGAATTGCAGCCCTTTGCTTAGACACCATGTCTCCAGGGGTATTAAACCATCTATTTTACGGGATCATCTTCACTGAGAACCGACACCCCTCTCTCTCTCTGAAACGTTTTATAATTTTCCTGATAAATATATTTTTTTTATATTGAAAACATATGATTCTCCTGTGTTTGTTTTTCTTTATTTTTTTTTTATTCTTCTTCCGCAAGTTTTCTCGCAGCAGCATGTTTTTACTGTGGGTGCTTGCAGATTCAGGAATCGCTGCGATTCCTACACCCGCAGGCCACCCACATAGGTGTGAACTGAGCCTAAACTCTGGTTTAAAGAGAAGTAGGGCCAAAGATATTTTGGGTCAGAGGAGTGCACTTAGTTCTGCACTCCTGTGACACAGATTTAGCTGAAAAGTCTGCAGTCGGCTGACATCACTGAGCCAGCCCAAACTCTGCAGGGATCCCAACAATAATGTTGGGATCTGACCAGGAGCTGGCTCAGCATGCCGCCAAGAACCTGACCCCAGGCACTACCACCCCCTCCACAGCCCAGCGCTGAAGAGGCAGAGCAGAGAACTGGTGACTGACAGCTACCATCTCTCTGCTCAGAGTGGACCCCGAGAACTGAGTGATCAGCGGTCTTTGATCGCTCAATTCTCAATGTAGAGGGGACAGATAAAGTTTGGATCAATGCTCCGGCCATCTAGGTGAGTAAAAGGCTTCATGTACACTAGCAGCTCCTAAAGTTGACTCCATAAAAGCCTATGGGGGTTATTTACTCAAGGCAAATCAAAGTGCACTGGAAGTGCAGTCGCTGTAGATCTGAGGGGGACAAATAAAAAACAGCATTTTAGCTTGCACATGGTTGGATGATAAAATCAGTAGAGCTTCCCCTCATTTCAGATCTACCCCTCAGATTTACAGCGACTGCACATCCAAGTGCACTTTCAGTGCAATTTCAAGTACAGTTTGCACTTTCAGTGCAAAGTGGATTTGCCTTTCGTAAATAACCCCCTATGTGTCCATGCAAAGATAGGCTGTTAGGGGAGCTTCAACCTCCCGCTCCTGCACACGGAGGAATCACATTCAGGATAGGAATGTTTTGACCGCTGCTTTTTCTGCAGCCGGCGGTCAAAATAGGCTGTGTATAGGTGAAGCCTTAATGTTTGTTTTTGGATCACACACAAACTATTTCAGTGTATATTCTTAACTCAAAGTCCTCCTTTATTTTGCTCTGTCTCCTCCAATTCTTTTATTTTTTATTTTTTTTCTGCTGTGATCTGACTTCCTGAGATGACTACATGTGTTCTTGGTCTCACTGTATTTAGGAATGTAGCCACCCTCTCTTGCCACTTGTCACTTTAAAGAACTCTCATAAGCATTACAAACATGAAATGCAGGTCCATATACATTTATGTCCAAATCTCTGTACTAGCTTTTCCAATGGAACCAGTATTGAAACCTGAAGAAAATTCCTTCTTTGTTCTTTGATTTCCAGCTTCTCTGCTCCTCCCTGGATACAAGCCCGATTTGTTTGAATTGCTAACATTTGAGCTGAGGCAGAGCTTAATTGCCAACGCCCCTATTCAGTGAGTGCTTGAGGGAAGGGGGTGTGTCGGTTATAGGGTTTCTAACCATTTGTTTCTAGGATGCAGGTGACCAGACGCACAGTGTTTTTGGTTCTGGTGCAGGTGACAAGGGCCGACCTGTTATTGGTTGTTCTGGTGCAGGCAGCCAGGCGCACAGTGTTATTGGTTGTTATGGTGCTAATGACAAGATGCAGTGTTATTGATTGATCTGGTGCAGGTGGCCAGGCACGCCTCATAATTGGTTGTAATGGTGCCAATTACCAGATGCACAGTGTTGTTGTTTTGGTGCAGGTTGTCCTGGTGCAGACGGCCAGGTATTGGTTGTACTGGCACAGGCGGCCAGGCGCACAGTGTCTTTCAGCAGAAAAACATGTCAAACGCATCCTATATGCGCCAGGCTCGTTTAGCACTTGTGTGTTCATTCATTTTAATATCCAGAATAAATTTGTATTTGTAATGAATTCACAGCCAAACGCTTGACACGCCTGAATGTGTTTGCAAAACATGGCTTTGAGTGCTTTTCTATTGCTGCTTGTCCCCTGCCAGGAAAAAAGGCATCAGAAGAGCTTGGAAAATGCCCAATATACATGAGGTCCTAGTCACTGCCGCCCTGAAACAAGAACAGTTAGAACTGTCTGATTTTTTATATATATATATATATATATATATATAATATATATATATATATAATATATAATTCACAATGGTGCGCTTTGGCGCTGCTGTTCGGGTGGTAGCGAGGTGCTTTTAAGGGGTTAAAAGCACCCAGAGCGGTGTATAGATCGCCCCAAAGATGCTGCTTGCAGAACCCCCCCCCCCCCTCTCCAGTGTGAATGGGGTGGGATCAGCAGTGTTGGCCTCCTCATTATTTAAAGCTGAACTCTGGCAACTAGACATATCTACACTGCAAGGAGTACATACTTGTTAAGTTTCGGGGTGCAGGAATAATGCTTGCCTTATTCCCCCTTCCAGTCATCTTCCTCTGTGACTGATCTAGCACTGCAGCTTCTCTAATGTGCTTTCATCTCCAGTTGCGTACCCGCCTTTTCTCTATTTACAAAGTGGGGTGATAGCCCTACACTGTTAATGCTGAGGCTAAGGGACCACCCAGAGCTTTGGGAAAAAGTGAATAGTGCTGGAGCCGGCATTTCGTCAGATTAAGTGACCCGTCCGAATGTGTAATGGAAGTGACGTTCCGTCGCCGCCATCTTGCTACACCCCGCACTCCTCCATAGTAAACGTACACAGAGAAGGGGGAAAACGGACATCTTGTTGCACCCACTGGAGTTTTGCATTTTACACATTTTGAACAGTAAAAGGAGTTTATATAGTGAAATACAGTACTTATAACTCCGTATGAATTTTACATGGTGAATTTTAAAAGCAGCTAACTTCTGTCAGATTAGCAAACCTGTGAAATAAGCAGGCTTGCCACAGCTTTTAAATTTCAACATCTAACCCATGGGTCTTCAAACTAGGCCCCTCCAGTTGTTCAGGAACTACAATTCCCATCATGCCTAGTCATGTCTGTGAATGTCAGAGTTTTTCAATGCCTCATGGGATGTGTGGTTCTGCAACAGCTGGAGGGCCGTAGTTTGAGGATCCCTGATCTAACCAGTCAAACTAAGTTCCTAGTACTATATTTCACTTTATAGACTTGCTTTCCTGTTTAACAATAAGTGTAAAATGCAAAACTCCGGTGGGTGTAACTAGATGTCTGCTTCCCTCCTTCTCAGAGTATCCTTACCATGGAGGAGTGCGGGGTGTAGCAAGATGGCGATACGTCACTTTTGTTATATGTTCTGATGGGTCGCCATATCTGACGAAACGCCTGCCGACCGCTGGTATACCTGTACTAAAGTAACATTTGATCCTTGCAGTGCTACAGGCCCCCACTACAAGGGAAGAGTTGATTTAATCCTAAAGGCCTGTACACACAATCGGATTTTCCGACAACAATTGTGTGATGGCAGGGTTTTCTGTATGCGCCATCGGACAATTCTTGTCGGTATTTCCGACAACAAATGTTGGATGGTCATGCTCTCAAATTGTCTGACAACAAATGTTGGATGGTCATGCTCTCAAATTGTCCGACAACAAAGGTGTCCTGTCGGGTCATCCGATTTTGTGTACACAAATCCGTCGGACTAAAATCCAATGTACAAACACGCATGCTCCGAACCAATGCTAAAAATCAGCAGAAGTTGCCCAAAGGGTGGCACTAAAGAGCTTAAAAAAACTGTAGTTTTGTGTATGTTGGCTGAAAAAGTGCATGAGCATCATGGGAAATGTAGTTCCAAAACATCTGGGGTAGGGGTGCAACGGATCGTGCCCGATCCGAACGGGTCGACCCGTTCGGATCAGAACAGTATGCGATCCGCGGAACGCACCGCCACCGCGGCTTCGGCCTAGCTCCGGAGCGGTTGGCCATCTTGGTACACTCGGCGGCGGTGCGCGCTGACGTCATCACCCCTCCCTCTGCTTGTGGATTTTTTGCAAGAGCGCGCTGCGCCGCTGACTCTGCATGTAACCTGGAGACGGACCAAGTGCATCAGTACAGTGAGTTGGCTAATGGCTTAATAGCCATTAGCCAACTCACTGTACTGATGTACTCGGTCTAGTAAAACAGTAACACTGTAATTACCATTTTTGCCACTGTAATAATAGTCATAGCCAACATTGCCCCCACACTAGTAAACAGTAACACTGTGTGTATAGCCATTTTTCCCACTGTAATCAGTGGGGAAAATGGCTATACACACGGTGTTAGTGTTTACTAGTGTGGGGGCAATGTTGGCTATGACTATTATTACAGTGGCAAAAATGACAATTACAGTGTGACTGTTTTACTAGTGTGGGGGCAATGTTGGCTATGGCTATTAATAATAGCCATAGCCAACATTGCCCCCACACTAGTAAAACAGTAACACTGTAATTGCCATTTTTTCCACTGTAATGGTCCCAAAATTGTCCGATGTGTCCGCCATAATGTCGCGGTCACGAAAAAAATCGCTGATCGCCGCCATTGGTAGTAAAAAAAAAATATTAATAAAATGTAAAAAGACAAAACTTTTGTTTGTCTTGTGTGTGTTTTTTTTTTTTTTTTTTTTTTTTACTGAACCGAAAATGATCCGTTCCGTGTCTCCTGATCCGAGGATTGATCCGATCTGTTGCACCCCTAATCTGGGGTGCCAACGTTCGCCATCACTGACCTAGGGAAATATGTGGGAGTATATGTCTTGTACAAGATGTACTGCCAAATACAAGTCTTTAGTTTGTACATCACACAGAACCCAGACTGGTTCAGAGCTCTATAGGAAATGGGACCCTTGTTTTATGCAGTTTCACTAGAAACCACAAGATGGCGCTACAAACATCAAAATGAAGACTAAGACTGGTAAACCAAGATTTGGGTCCTCGGAATAATGTCAGCCTGCTGAGTCCTATTATTGAGGATCTAGGCATTCAGCCAGGGTCCTCCAACGCTTATTGCAGGAAGTGATCAGCATGAACCATGTGATCAGCAAGCAAATCTCTTCTTGGGCTCATTTCACTACCAGAGTAATGGAGGAGGTAAGGTAGATTTCACCTCTCAACTGTCACTTTTTTCTTTCATGTTTTAAACAATCTGCACTGTCCACTTTTCAAACTTCTCCGGAGGGCAGTGCACAATACACGGATTATAGATTAGAGGAACGGGAGTAAATTTGTAACAACAAGTCTCTGGTTACAGCTACATATCAGTTTAATGGTTAAGCCGCTCGTCTTTACTACTCCACTGAATGGTAGAATTGGTGAGACTTTAAAGCAGAACTTCGGGCAAATTATTTTTTTATTTAAAGCTGGGGGGTTCACCCCTAAAAAAAAAAAAAAAATCATCCAGCATACTAGCGCGAGCTACAGTATGCCTTTATTTTTTTGCGCCATACTCAGTTTAATCGCGTAGTTAAGTTTCAGACTCCCTCGGGGAGTAGGCGTTCCTAGGCAGTAGACATGTGCAGACTGGAATATTTCGTTTCGTTTTTTCGTTTTCGTTTGGAAAATAAATGTATTTAGTTACTCACGAAAATCATTTTGATTTATTTCGTTTTTCGTTGGGGAATAGCTTTCGTCCGAAAATCCAATAATACTTGGTTTCTGTCGAATGGTCAAAAGAATATTCGACGGAACGTCGAATATTTTTGGTTACTGTCGATTGGTCAAACGAATATTCGACGGAACGTCGAATCTTTACGTCTAATCGTACATTTCCGTTCGAATATTCCGCCTACAAGAATTCTAATGTTGTATGACTAGTTATAATGTCGAATCTATTTTCTCATAAATCGAAATCTATTCTCTGTAATGTCGAATCTATTATTTCTATAGTGTCGAATCTTTTCTCTATGATGTAGAATCTTTTCCCTATAATGTCGAATCTCTATATATCTAATTTTTACCGCAACGAAAATGAAAATAAAGCATTTTTTATGTCAGATCTTTCGGTTTTCGTTTCTTGCACTTTCGTTATCGTTTGTTAAAACGATAATGAAAAAAACAAGATTTTTGGACGAAAATGCATTCTAACGAAAACGAATGCACATGTCTACTAGGCAGAGGGGAACATGATTGACGGCTGGCTATGGCGCGCCACGCTTCCCGAAAATTGCCGAAATAGGACTTGACTCTTCACGGCGCCTGCGCAGTCAGCTTCTAGTCTGTGCGCAGGCGCCGTATAGCGCAGTGAAGAGCCGAGTCCTACTCCGGCTATTTTCGGGAAGCGTGACGCGCCATAGCCGGCCGTCAATCATGTTTCCCTCTGCCTAGGAACGCCCATTCCCCGCAGGGAGTCTGAAACTTAACTACGCGATTAAACTGAGTACTGTGCAAAAAAATAAATAAAGGCATACTGTAGCTCACGCTAGTATGCTGGATTTAATGGTAGAAACTTGTTTTTAAGGGTGAACCACCGCTTTAATTTTTACCATGTAGCGGGGCTCTGTCTGAACTGCACGGGTTAACTGCTCGTTTTGGTCTAGGACAGTGGTCTCCAAACTGTGGTCCCCCATTCCGATGGTCGGTTTGAACTTCAGCAAGTCGTCTTTATCACATCTAGATTCCTAAATGCATTGAGTTGCTGCCATGTGATTGGCTGATTAGCATTTTGTGTTACGAAGCAATTGAACAGGTATACCTAATAAAGTGGCCAATACGTGTATGTCCCCATTAAAGGGGTTGTAAAGGTACAATTTTTTTTTTTTCCTAAATAGCTTCCTTTACCTTAGTGCAGTCCTCCTTCACTTATCTCATCCTTCCATTTTGCTTTTAAATGTCCTTATTTCTTCTGAGAAATCCTCACTTCCTGTTCTTCTGTCTGTAACTCCACACAGTAATGCGAGGCTTTCTCCCTGGTGTGGAGTGCTCGCCCCCTCCCTTGGACTACAGGAGAGTCAGGACGCCCACTAACACGGCTCTTTTCTCTATCTGCAACGTAGAGAGCGTCCTGACACTCCTGTAGTCCAAGGGAGGGGGCGAGCACAACACTCCACACCAGGGAGAAAGCCTTGCATTACGGTGTGTAGTTACAGACAGAAGAACAGGAAGTGAGGATTTCTCAGAAGAAATAAGGACATTAAAAAGCAAAATGGAAGGATGAGGTAAGTGAAGGAGGACTGCACTAAGGTAAAGGAAGCTATTTAGGAAAAAAAATTGTACCTTTTACAACTTTACCTACAGGTATGCTTTTAAAAAAAAAAAAAAAAAAAAATCTGTAGCTAAAATGAATATCTCCTAAACGTACAGGCCCAGATTCAGGTAGAGGGCGCATCTTTTTGCCGGCGTAGCGCATCTCATTTGCGCTACGCCGACGTAACATAGAGAGGCAAGGCCAGTATTCGCAAAGCACTTGCTCTGTAAGTTATGGCGCCGTAGCGTAAATGGGCCGGCGTAAGCCCGCCTAATTCAAAGGCAGGTAGTGGGCGTGTTGTATTAAAATGAATCGTGACCCCATGTAAATGAAGCACCGAACGAACGGCGCATGCTCAGAATCACGTCAAATTTACTCCCTAAGATACGCCGGCTCAATGCCTACGACGTGAACATAACCTACGCCCAGCCCCATTCACGTACGACTTACGTAAACAATGTAAAAATCAGACGGCAGTTCCGACATCCATACCCCAACATGACTTAGACCAGCTATTGTGTGGAATATCTTTACGCCGGACGTACGCCTTACGTAAACGGCGTATATTACTGCGACGGGCGTAAGTACGTTCGTGAATCGGTGTATCTAGCTCATTTGCATATTCTATGTGTAAATCGATGGAAACGCCCCTTGCGGCCAGCGTAAATATGCGCCCAAGATACGACGGCGTAGGAGACTTACGTCGGTCGGATGGAGCCAGATTTCAAGCGTATCTTATTACAAGAATAAAGCGCATAGATACGATGGCGCATCTGTGGACTTACGCGGCGTATCAGTAGATACGTTGGCGTAAGTCTTTGTGAATCCGGCTAACACGGTTTAGGAGATATTCTGGAGACATGCACCAGTTATGTCACCGGTGCATGTGCTCTGAAGGAACAGCATACTTGTGCCAAGTCTCCTGCCCGCAAGCGTGGGAGTGATGTCATCGTGGCTTGGCCAGTCAGAAGTCTGGAGTCCGTGAATCTGAAAAGAAGGCCGAGTAAAGATGAAAGCATCTGCAATTGTGACAGCGCGCCGCTGCAGGGCGGCTTTGTTTTAAGTTAAGCTTTTCATAATGGTAAAACGTTATGATATTGCCTTGGAGGGTGTAACTTTATATAATATTTATTCGGGCTGTGGAAATTAAAGATTAACTCCTCGATTAATCGTTAATTTTTTTGATCGATCAAAATTCTTTTGATTGGTACGGATCGTAAATGATTTGTGGTCCGAATGGGTCACCATATGCGGATCGGCACACCACCTGATCCGCGGAGCTCCGCTGCTGCCTCGGCCATAGGAAAGGCCGTGGCTTCGGCCTAGCTCCCGGAGCGGCGGCCATCTTGGTCCACCCAGCGGCGGCCTAGGTGAGCCTAGAGTGGCGCGCTGACGTCATCACCTGGCCTCAACTGCTCGTGTTCAGCCGGCTTCTCTGGTAAGACTAAGCAAGCACTAATCTTCCTATACAGTGGGGGAGATGTCTGTGGATATTACAGTGGGGGAGAGGTCTGTGGATATTACAGTGGGGGAGAGGTCTGTGGATATTACAGTGGGGGAGATGTCTGTGGATATTACAGTGGGGGAGATGACGTGGATATTACAGTGGGGGAGATGACGTGGATATTACAGTGGGGGAGATGTCTGTGGATATTACAGTGGGGGAGAGGTCTGTGGATATTACAGTGGGGGAGAGGTCTGTGGATATTACAGTGGGGGAGAGGTCTGTGGATATTACAGTGGGGGAGAGGTCTGTGGATATTACAGTGGGGGAGAGGTCTGTGGATATTACAGTGGGGGAGATGTCTGTGGATATTACAGTGGGGGAGATGACGTGGATATTACAGTGGGGGAGATGACGTGGATATTACAGTGGGGGAGATGTCTGTGGATATTACAGTGGGGGAGAGGTCTGTGGATATTACAGTGGGGGAGAGGTCTGTGGATATTACAGTGGGGGAGAGGTCTGTGGATATTACAGTGGGGGAGAGGTCTGTGGATATTACAGTGGGGGAGAGGTCTGTGGATATTACAGTGGGGGAGATGTCTGTGGATTCTACAGTGGGGGAGAGGTCTGTGGATATTACAGTGGGGGAGATGTCTGTGGATATTACAGTGGGGGAGAGGTCTGTGGATATTACAGTGGGGGAGAGGTCTGTGGATATTACAGTGGGGGAGATGTCTGTGGATATTACAGTGGGGGAGATGTCTGTGGATATTACAGTGGGGGAGATGTCTGTGGATATTACAGTAGGGAGAGGTCTGTGGATATTACAGTGGGGGAAATGTCTGTGGATATTACAGTGGGGGAGAGGTCTGTGGATATTACAGTGGGGGAGATGTCTGTGGATATTACAGTGGGGGAGATGACGTGGATATTACAGTGGGGGAGATGACGTGGATATTACAGTGGGGGAGATGACGTGGATATTACAGTGGGGGAGATGACGTGGATATTACAGTGGGGGAGATGACGTGGATATTACAGTGGGGGAGATGACGTGGATATTACAGTGGGGGAGATGACGTGGATATTACAGTGGGGGAGATGTCTGTGGATATTACAGTGGGGGAGAGGTCTGTGGATATTACAGTGGGGGAGAGGTCTGTGGATATTACAGTGGGGGAGAGGTCTGTGGATATTACAGTGGGGGAGAGGTCTGTGGATATTACAGTGGGGGAGAGGTCTGTGGATATTACAGTGGGGGAGATGTCTGTGGATTCTACAGTGGGGGAGAGGTCTGTGGATATTACAGTGGGGGAGATGTCTGTGGATATTACAGTGGGGGAGATGTCTGTGGATATTACAGTGGGGGAGATGTCTGTGGATATTACAGTAGGGAGAGGTCTGTGGATATTACAGTGGGGGAAATGTCTGTGGATATTACAGTGGGGGAGAGGTCTGTGGATATTACAGTGGGGGAAATGTCTGTGGATATTACAGTGGGGGAAATGTCTGTGGATATTACAGTGGGGGAAATGTCTGTGGATATTACAGTGGGGGAGATGTCTGTGGATATTACAGTGGGGGAGATGTCTGTGGATACTACAGTGGGGGAGATGTCTGTGGATACTACAGTGGGGGAGATGTCTGTGGATATTACAGTGGGGGGAGATGACGTGGATATTACAGTGGGGGAGATGACGTGGATATTACAGTGGGGGAGATGTCTGTGGATATTACAGTGGGGGAGATGTCTGTGGATATTACAGTGGGGGAGAGGTCTGTGGATATTACAGTGGGGGAGAGGTCTGTGGATATTACAGTGGGGGAGAGGTCTGTGGATATTACAGTGGGGGAGAGGTCTGTGGATATTACAGTGGGGGAGATGTCTGTGGATATTACAGTGGGGGAGATGTCTGTGGATATTACAGTGGGGGAGATGTCTGTGGATATTACAGTAGGGAGAGGTCTGTGGATATTATAGTGGGGGAAATGTCTGTGGATATTACAGTAGGGAGAGGTCTGTGGATATTACAGTGGGGGAGATGTCTGTGGATATTACAGTGGGGGAGATGTCTGTGGATACTACAGTGGGGGAGATGTCTGTGGATATTACAGTGGGGGAGAGGTCTGTGGATATTACAGTGGGGGAAATGTCTGTGGATACTACAGTGGGGGAGATGTCTGTGGATATGTCAGTGGGGGAGATGTCTGTGGATATTACAGTGGGGGAAATGTCTGTGGATATTACAGTGGGGGAGATGTCTGTGGATATTACAGTGGGGGAGATGTCTGTGGATACTACAGTGGGGGAGATGTCTGTGGATACTACAGTGGGGGAGAGGTCTGTGGATATTACAGTAGGGAGAGGTCTGTGGATATTACAGTGGGGGAAATGTCTGTGGATATTACAGTGGGGGAGATGTCTGTGGATATTACAGTGGGGGAGATGTATGTGGATATTACAGTGGGGGAAATGTCTGTGGATATTACAGTGGGGGAGATGTCTGTGGATATTACAGTGGGGGAGATGTCTGTGGATATTACAGTGGGGGAGATGTCTGTGGATATTACAGTGGGGGAGATGTCTGTGGATATTACAGTGGGGGAGATGTCTGTGGATATTACAGTGGGGGAGATGTCTGTGGATACTACAGTGGGGGAGATGTCTGTGGATATGATGGTGGATATTAAAGTGGGGGAGATGTCTGTGGGTATTACAGTGGGGGAGATGTCTGTGGATACTACAGTGGGGGAGATGTCTGTGGATATGATGGTGGATATTACAGTGGGGGAGATGTCTGTGGATACTACAGTGGGGGAGATGTCTGTGGATATGATGGTGGATATTACAGTGGGGGAGATGTCTGTGGATATTACAGTGGGGAGATGTGCGGCCATCTATACTGTTCCTTTTCAGTGGGACTCCGTCTCCATTGGCTCTATGTTTAAAGATATGTACAGCCATCTGTACTGTTCAACTTCCCTGGGGCTCCTTCTCCTCTGGCTCTGTGCTAAGAGATATGTGCTATCATCTGTTACGCTACTCATCTGTACTTTTCCACTTCCCCGGGACTCCTCCTCTTGCTGTATGCTAAAGGATATTTACTGTCGTTTGCACTGTTCCATCTCACCGTCTGCCCTGCAACAACTTTTGTCTTGTTTTATCTTTGTCACCCTCGCTTGACCTTATGTTGGCAGTTAATTTTTTTGGTCTTGGTGTGCCCTCTGTGGCCACATGGCTTACCCTGTGTGCTCTGTGGCATTCCCCTGAGGAAGCCCTTTTGGGTGAAACATGTCAGGATTCTAGGTGTTCACAGCCTATTGCATTAGGGTGTGCACCCCAAAGCTCAAACACATATGCGTGTGTGTGTGTATAGTGGAGCAATGGACGGTGTCAGTAGGGCAGTGGACGATTTCAGTAGTTTTTATTTATTTTTTTAATATTTTTTTACAATTGTATGTTCTTTATTATTTTTATTTTTTTAAGGAGACCGGTTTAGTGAAATATCGGGGGTCTAAACAGAAGGTATTTGCCACATGGGGTGATTAGGGTGTGCCCACGCATATGGTCGGGATAAAAACTTCACATCATCACCTAGTTTGAAAATGTTCTCCATGACATGATAAAATGATGTATACCGTATTTATCGGCGTATACCGCGCACTATTTTGCCCTGAAAATCGGGGCAAAATCGTGGGTGCGCGATATACGCCGATACCCGCTTTCCCGCCATGAGTTTGAATACTGCGCCCGCATATAGCGAGCGCAGTACACTTGTGAATCTTCGGCCAGTCTCGGCGCCTCTCGTACTGACGTCCTGAGCGTACAGGACGTCAGTGCGAGAGGCGCCCGAGCCTGCCCGAAGATTCACGAGTGTACTGCGCTCGCTATATGGGGGCGCAGTATTCAAAGTCGTGGCAGGAAACGAGCGGGAGGACGCCGCCGAAGATGGACGCCGGACCCGCCGAAGATGGACGCCGGACCCGCCGAAGATGGACGCCGGACCCGCCGAAGATGGACGCCGGACCCGCCGAAGATGGACGCCGGACCCGCCGAAGATGGACGCCGGACCCGCCGAAGATGGACGCCGGACCCGCCGAAGATGGACGCCGGACCCGCCGAAGATGGACGCCGGACCCGCCGAAGATGGACGCCGGACCCGCCGAAGATGGACGCCGGACCCGCCGAAGATGGACGCCGGACCCGCCGAAGATGGACGCCGGACCCGCCGAAGATGACACCCGAAGCCGCAGAAGGACGCCGGACCCGACGAGGCCGCAGATGGACGCCGCGCAAGACATCAAAACTGTAAGTACAAAAAAACAAAAAATCTTTTTTTCCCCACAGGATTGGGGGCCACTTTGGGGGTGCGCGGTATACGCCAGAGCGCGTTATACCGCGATAAATACGGTAAATAAAATGTATTAAAGGAGAAGTCCAGCCTGAGCTCATTTGGCTGGGCTTTTCCTATGGGTCACAGGAGTGCAATTCGTTTGGGATTCCTGTGACCCGTTCTGAAGTAGAGAGCGGGCTGAAGTCCGCTCTCTGCTGACGTCACAGGAATCAGTCCAGGCACCGCGTCATCACAACAATAAAGTCTAGATCCGTCAGGTTCCTGGATTGATACCTGTCTCGGCCTCTCAGCGAGCCGCTGAGAGCCTGATACGGCCACTCCCTACCCCTCCACGATCCAGTGAGCATGGGGGGGGAGGCCAGAGTGGAGAGCTGCTGATTGACAGTCGGCATCGCTTGGTGAGGTGAGAGAACCGACCCATCGGTGGTGTTCGATCACTCTGTTCTCAGTCAATAAAGAGGTGGCAGGGGACATCGGACTGATGCTGCATCCACCTAGGTAAGTATAAAACTGTAAAAAAAACAAAACATACTTCTTTAGTTTTAAAGAAACTTTTTTGGTACATTATTTGTCCAAAGCACCACCAAAAATCCCATTAAAGAACCGCTCTGTATATTCACTCTACTTCTGTTTGTGATTTTGGCTGCTCTTAGGCCAATAATGATAGTCTCCAAATTTTCTTGGAAATGCCGGCCATAGACGGTTCTCAAACCTCAGCCAGTTCAACAGGGACCAGCCAAGATTCGAACCATGTATGGGCAAGCTGATTGTACCTAGGTTGATCGATTGATCAGCCTGTCAGATTTTTTTCATGCGATTATTGCCAGTGGCTATAGCCATTAGCAATAATAATCACTGTGGCCCAGATTCACGTAGGAGATACGATGGTGTATCTCCAGATACGCTGTCGTATCTCTGAGTCTGAGCCGTCGTATCTTGGCGCCTGATTCAAAGAATCAGATACGCCAGAATTTTGTATAAGATACGACCAGCGAAAGTCTCCTACGCCGTCGTATCTTAACTGCATATTTACGCTGGCCGCTAGGGGCGTGTACGCTGATTTACGCCTAGAAATATGTAAATCGGCTAGATACTCCAATTCACGAACGTACGCCCGGCCGTCGCATTACAGATACGCCGTTTACGTTAGGCTTTTCCCAACGTAAAGTTACCCCTGCTATATGAGGTGTACCAATGTTAAGTATGGACGTCGGAACAGCGTCAAATTTTTCACGTTTTACGTCGTTTGCGTAATTCGTTCGCGAATAGGGCTGTGCGTCATTTACGTTCACGTCTAAAGCATTGGCTTCTTGCGGGTTAATTTGGAGCATGCGCACTGGGATACTTTCACGGACGGCGCATGCGCCGTTCGTAAAAAGCGTCATTTACGTGGGGTCACATTAAATTTACATAACACACGCCCACATCTTCCACATTTGAATTAGGCGGGCTTACGCCGGCCTATTTGCGCTACGCCGCCGCAACTTTGGTTTGAGAATACTGCACTTGCCTGTCAAAGTTGCGGAGGCGTAACGTAAATAGGATACGTTACGCCCGTACAAAGATGCGCGCTTCTACGTGAATCCGGGCCTGTGTGTTCTCCTGCCAGGGATGGCTCATCCCCCCCCAGCAGGAGGGTGACTGTGTTGATGGGGAAACAAGCTATTTCTTTCCTGCAACACGTGATTCGAACTGTTATAGGGCAGGCTGAGTGTACCAAGTTGATTGATTGATCAACTTGATACAACCAGCTTGCCAGATTCTCCTATGATTATCGCTAGTGGCTGCTATAGTCGCTAGCGATAATCAGTGGGGGGTTTTCGCCGCAGAGGATGGCTTCCCCCGCCAGCCGGGTGCAGACAATGACTGGGTGGGATTCCCCTGTGAGCACTCTCTATGTTAAAGTGGAGGTTCACCCAAAAAATAAATTTTTAACATTACATTCACCTGAGTTGTCCTAATGACAATCGGCTGTTTTTTTTTTTGTTTTTTTTCCGTACATACCGTATTATCACCGTCGCTTCCTGGTATGTCTTCTGCGGGACTTGGCGTTCCTAATTGATTGACAGGCTTCCGACCGTCGCATACGGCGCGTCACGAGTTCCCGAAAGAAGACGAACGTCGGTGCGCAGGCGCCGTATAGAGCCGCACCGACGTTCGGCTTCTTTCGGTGACGCTCTGTATGCGACGGTCGGAAGCCTGTCAATCAATTACGAATGCCCAGTCCCGCAGAAGACATACCCGGAAGCGGCGGTGAAAATACGGTATGTACGGGGGGAAAAAAAAAGCCGATTTGTCATTATGACAACTCGGCTGAATGTAATGTTAAAAACTTATTTTTGGGTGAACCCCCGCTTTATGGGAATAATGCGAATTTCTTTGCTGCAACCCATGAAAACCAAAAACCCCCGCAAACCCATGGAAAGAAATTCGCACTGTATGGCCCGCCTTAGGCGCAAAATTCCACAAGGTATCCTTTGTTTAGAAACCTGTTCAGCTTCATTGGTGTTCTTTCCCCCAATAAAGTCTTTAGATAACAGAACAATGGTATCTAATCCATACCCGTCCATTGTCAGCCAGGAAAGTTTAGTCTGTACCTTCAGTGGGCTCAGAAAGGTAAACGCTCAGTTGTAAAAAAGTTTGCCACTGGGTTGGGTGGAAGTTCCACCCTGGATTCTTTCATCTTGATCTGCGAGTTTGTGGTGCACAGTCTCATATTTCTGGAGATGTTACAATTGAATGTGCTTCACTGCTTTCTAGACTAGCATGCTAGGACCTTTGGCTCAGTTCTCACTCTGGGACGCTCATCGGAAGTATTGCGCTTCGTTGTCATATCGGCAACCTTCAGGGATGAAGACTCCGTTTGAGGTATGGACACCGAGTTAATCTCATTATTACCTGTTATGTATTGTCTCAGCTGTAGCTTGTGTAGAAGGAGCTTGTGATTGTTCCATAATAGAAATACCGTATTTATCGGGGTATTGTGCGCTCCGGCGTATAGCGCGCACCCCTAAAGTGGACCCGCATTCCTGTAAAAAAAAGATTTTAGTACTTCCAGTTTTGGTGTCTTGCGCGTCGGGTCCGGCGTCCATCTGCGGCTTCGGTGGTGTCCTCCTCGTCGGGTCCGGCGTTCTTCTGCGGTGTCCTCCCCGCTCGATCCCCGCGCTGAGTTTGAACCACTGCGCCGGCATATACCGAGTGCAGTACACTCGGGTATAGTCGGGCAGGCTCGGCTCCTCTCGCGGTCACGTCCTGGACGTCCAAAACGTGACCGCGAGAGGAGCCGAGCCTGCCTGACTATACCCGAGTGTACTGCGCTCGGTATATGCCTGCGCAGTGGTTCAAACTCGGCATGGGTATCGGCGTATATCGCGCACCCACGATTTTGCCCTGAATAAAAAAGTGCGCGGTATACGCTGATAAATACAGTAATATAAGCTGGCTATACTTTGAGGGATATTATAGAGCCGAAAAATGAGTAGAACCGACGGAGGACTACTCGAGGCTCCAGAAACAATTCTGCCGCATACACACTAGACTTGTGCACAACGGAAAAACGTGTTTATTTTCTTTTCCGTCCTGTTGATTCGTAATCATTAGTAATTTTGCTAAACTGGATTTTTCGTGTTCGGACTAATTCGTATTTTCGCAAGCGTCATTTTTCGTTTGAATCGTAATGATTCGTATTAATGTAAGCCTTATTTTTAGTTTATTTATAATTCGTACTTTCGGTAGAGTACATTGTTTTTCGTTGATTCGTAACTTTTTTTTGGTTTGTTGATTCGTAATTATCCGTGTCTCTCTCACAATGGCGCTGCTTAACGTGCTTCGAATGGATTTTTACTTTTCTAAATACATTGCGATTATTTGTAATGATTCGAAATCTCGTATTTTACTTTCGTTTTTGACATGTGGCTATGGCCTCCCCTGTACACCGTTTTGAGAGGGAGTTCAGCACGGTGAGGGAGGAGCAGAGAGTGTTATTGTTGGATGTGTGGTTGGGATCACAAGTCGACTTGCTGTTGAATTGGGCCGCATTAACGCAACAACGAATCATGCCAAAGGGCATTTGCCATTTGCGATATACCGTATTTTTTGCGGTATAACGCGCTCCAGAGTATACCGCGCACCCCTAAAGTGGCCCCCAATCCTGTGGGAAAAAAAAGTTTTTTTGTACTTACAATTTTGGTGTCTTGCACGGCGTCCATCGGCGGCCTCGTCGAGTCCGGCGTCCTTCTGCGGGTCCGGGCTCCGTCTTCGGCGGGTCGGGTGTCCTCTTCGGCGGGTCCGGCGTCCTCTTCGGCGGGTCCGGCGTCCTCGCGGCGTCCTCCCCGCTCGTTTCCCGCACCGAGTTTGAATACTGCGCCGACATATACAGAGCGCAGTACACTCGTGTATTGTCGGCAATGCTCGGCTACCCGCGCTGACGTCCAGGACGTGAGCGCGGAAGGAGCCGAGACTGCCCGACTATACCCGAGTGTACCGCGCTCGGTATACGTCGGCGCAGTATTCAAAACTCGGCGCGGGTATCGGCGTATACTGCGCACCCACGATTTTGCCCTGATCTTCAGGGCAAAAAAGTGCGCGGTATACGCCGATAAATACGGTATTTTTTTTTCGGATTCGGTTTTATTGGGAATTGCTTTGTTCGGAAATTCAAATCTCCGAAAGTTGCTAAATTCGTCCAAATTTCGATTCGTTACGAAACGAATTGCACAAGCCTAATACGCACAATCGGGCTTTTGCCCGGCTAAAAGCACATCGGAATTCCGAAGGAATTCCATCGGAGTAAAATAGAACATGTTCTATATTTAAACACTGATGGAATTCATCAGAATTTCCGATGGGGCATACACACGGTCAGAATTTCCTATGGAAGAAGTCGTCTGACTTTTTCCCTCGGAAATTCCGATCGTGTGTACAGGGGCTTTGGAGTGGGACAAGAGACAGAATACTGAGGTTTTATCCTCCAACACAGTTCACACATTGATTGTTTTCTCTCTCCAGAAAAACTTTGGTGAAATGTGTGAATGTTGGGTTTGTATAAATTTCTTGGATCATGATGAATTAAAAATTAACTAGTATTCTTCGTGACCAACAAAGTCAGTTTGAAAGGGTTTGGAACCCTTGGATTAGATATCTCCAGACTCTCAGTCAGGGCGGGGGGGTCAGTAGTCTGGAGCGCAGAGATCGATCGCACATAATTTTTTTTTTTTTCCTTTTCCTTTTTTTTTTTTTTTCACTTACTACTCGAAGCTGCAGGACCCACAGGACCCGATCGCCGCTGGAGTCCCGCGATCGGTCCCCGGAGCTGAAGAACGGGGAGAGCTGTGTGTAAACACAGTTTCCCTGTTCTTCACTGGCGCCGTTATCGATCGTGTGTTCCCTTATATAGGGAATCACAATCAATGACGTCACACCTACAGCCACACACCCCCTACAGTTAGAAACACAGATGAGGCCATACATAACCCCTTCAGCGCCCCCTTGTGGTTAACTCCCAAACTGCAATTGTCCTTTTCACAGTAAACAATGCTTTTTAAATGCATTTTTTGCTGTGAAAAGGACAATGGTCCCAAAAATGTGTGAAAATTGTCCGAAGTGTCCGCCATAATGTCGCAGTCACGAAAAAAATCGCTAATCGCCGCCATTAGTAGTAAAAAAAAAAAAAATTATAAAAAAAGGAATAAAACTATCCCCTCTTTTGTAAACGCTATAAATTTTGCGCAAACCAACCGATAAACGCTTATTGCGATTTTTTTTTTTCTACCTATTTTTCGTGAAAAAAAAAAAAATACGTATCGGCCTAAACTGAGGAAATTTTTTTTTTTTTAAATATTTTTGGGGGATATTTATTATAGCAAAAAGTAAAAAATATTGCATTTTTTTTTTCTAAATTGTCGATCTTTTTGTTTTATAGTGCAAAAAATAAAAACCGCAGAGGTGATCAAATACCACCAAAAGAAAGCTCTATTTGTGGGAAAAAGAGATGTAAATTTTGTTTGGGTGCAACATTGCATGACTGCGCAATTAAAACTGTCCGGGTCCTTTAGCTGCCTAAAGGTCCGGGTCTTAAGTGGTTAAGCCCAGCTTATACGTGATAGTTCATTTTTCTACTATGACTTTAACCGCTTGCCGACCAGCGCAAGACTATATACGTCTGCACAATGGCTTGGCATATGGGCGTACAAGTACGTCCCCCTTTGAAGAAGCGTCATTGTGGGCGGGCACGTGCCACAGGCGGTGCGCGTGTGCCCTGCCACAAGCTCCGCGAGTCCGACCGCGGGTCCCGTGGACTCAATGTCCGTGGGGATACCTGCGATCATCTCACAGGGAGGAAAAATGGGGAAATTCAGATGTAAACAAGCATTTCCTCATTCTTCCTAGTGACAGGACACTGATCACAGCTTCCTGTAATCGGGAGCGGTGATCGTTGTCGCGTCACACACAGCCCATCCCCTTTACAGTTAGAAGCACTCCCTAGAAAACACTTGGCACCCCCTACTGATTAACCCCTTCACTGTCAGTGTAATTTTTACAGTAATCAGTGCATTTTTATAGCACTGATCGCTGTATCAATGACAATGGTCCCAAAATGGCGTCAAGTTTCCAATGTGTCCGCCATAATGTCACAAAAAAAAAATCGATGATTGCCGCCATTATTAGTAAAAAAATAATTTTTTATAAAAATGCCATAAAACTATCCCTTATTTTGTAGACGCTATAACTTTTGCGCAAACCAATCAATAAGCGCTTATTTTATTTTTTTATATACCAAAAATATGTAGAAGAATACGTATCGGCCTAAACTGAGAAAAAATATGTATTTTTTATATATTTTTTTTTGGAGATATTTATTATAGCAAAAAATATTGCTTTTTTTTTATTTTTTTTCAAAATTTACACTCTATTTTTGTTTATCACAAAAAATAAAAACCACAGAGGTGATCAAATACCACCAAAAGAAAGCTCTATCTGTGGGGGGGAAAAAAATTGTTTGGGAACCACGTCGCACGACCGCCAGTTAAAGCGACGCAGTGCCGAATCGCAAAAAGTGGCCTGGCCTACGTATCTCTGGTTCTTTATTGCTCTAATCAAACCCTCAAGCAATTATTTTGTGGCTTTTATCTTAAAAACCAAACTATGGGCTCACAGACAAGCTTATGTTGTCACTTATGTTGAACAAAATTAAGGCAAAAAAAACATATAAAGCAATTCCAAATTTGTCTAATTTGATCCAGTTGGGGAAAAATGTCTTTCTGATCCCTCAGAAGGCAATCGGATATTCCCTGAATCAAAAACCTCTGGTGTTATTTCATATAATCCGCTTGATGGAGTCCGCCCCGTGTGAAAGGGGTCAAAGAGTGCCCTCCTGTCCTCCGAATAACTCAACACCAAGTTCACTAAATGGACCCCTTATATATTTGTACATGTTGATCATATCCCCCTTTAACCACTAGACTACCACCCGCCGTCAAATGATGGCGGGATGATAAGGCTCTCGTTCTGGGAGCCACTAGGGGGTGCGCGCACGCACGCACACCCGCCGCGTCACTGGGAACCCGATGTGCGCGGCCGCGATGTCCGCCAGGCACCTGCGATTGCCCAGTAACTGAGCGGGGGGGGTGTTGTTTACATCACAGAGCTCCCGTCTCAACGATTGAGCCGATCACCAGGTGCCGGCAGTCAATCATTGGCTGGCACCTGCTGATCAGATTGTGCTGTGACTAATAACAGCAACTAGATATGTGCATTCCCGTTCGTACGAATGTTATTTTCGTACGAAAATGTTCATTTTCGTACCCGCAGAATAATGTGTACATACGAAAAAATGAAAGCACCAAAATACGAAAACGACGGGATTACGAATGAGCCGCATAACGAACAACCGCAAATACGAATGAACGATCTGACGAAAATACGACAAAACGAAAACGGCAAAAGAACGAAAATTACATCTATAACAAAAGATTTGCATTCTGTATCCTGTTTGAATCCCCTCTGCTCGTATCCTCAGCCGCATGTCCACATGACACCTACAACAAAAGATTTGCACTTTGTATCTTGTTTGAATCCCCTCTCTGTTGGTATCCTCAGTCGTATGCTCACACGACATCCACAACAAAAGATTTGCACTCTGTATCTTGTTTGAATCCCTTCTCTGTTCGCACCCTCAGTCGTATGCTCATATGACATCCACAACAAAAGACCCGCACCCTCTATTTTGAATTCCTTTTTTCTGTTCGTATTTTGGATTCAACAGAATGCAAATCTTTTGCCACAGATGTCACACGAACACACGACCGAAAACACCAAAAGAAAAAGGACCCAAAACACAGAATGCAAATCCCTTGCCACAGATGTAAATTTCGTTTTTTTTGAATGGGCAGTGAGTGTAGTTAGTGAAGCAGCTTCTCTTTTGTGCTGAGTAGTACAGTAAAGCCAAATAAACTTTTCTGTAGATTTTCATCTGAAGGGAGATCAGTTGGCCAGACTTTTGAACCCAAAAATGGTTTTCTGATGGAGTTTAAAAACGAACAAATTTTCTGAGAACGAACAGAAAACGATCGTTTTTATGTTTGTTGTTAAAAAAGTCTGACCAAGTGTATGGGGCTTAACAATCGTTAATATGGATGAGCTGCGTGTTGAAAGTGCCGCGAATCCCGCGATATATTTACGAAAGTACAAAATGCCGAAAATCCTTTTTCTGTTCGTATCTTCAGTCGCATGCCCACATGACATCCACAACAAATTGTCATAGATGTCACACGAACACACGACCGAAAACACGAACAGAAAAAGGAATCCAAAACACAGAATGCAAATCATTGACGAAAATTCACGAAAATTATTGTCTAACAAGTAACGAACATGAATTAAACAGAATAACGAACCATCCCGCATGTACGAAAATAAAACGGTAACGAAAATACGAAACGATCGGACTACGAAAAAATCTCGTTGTACGAAAAACGAACGGGAACGAACAGGAAAACGGGCGTCTTACGAAAAACGAACGGAAACTAACCTACGGAACGATACGAAACAGAACAAAAATGTGCACATGTCTAACAGCAACCCCGGAGCGTCAGGCATGTGTGCGCACTCTCTAACCGGAAGTGCTGGATCACGTATTGGATACATGATCCAATGCCGCTTTGCCACCATACTTCTAAGTGAAGTGGTTACTTTATTTTTAATTTTTTTATGTTTACTATAAGGAGGATGGGAACTATGAATGTTATGCATGTCTTATTACCCTAAATGTTAACATTATTATTTTTAGGGAGTCTCTCTGTTTTTAAAGGTATGCTGCAGTTTTTATTTACCTGTGTTTTTTTTTTGTTTTTTTTTATTGTGGCCAGTGGGAGGTTAGGTTTGTGTATTAAACTAACCGGTGAAAAGCAGATAAAAAGGATGAAAAACTGAATGAATATAAACATTTTAAACTAAGCATAATAAAGTGAACCTGTGCAAAAGCAAATGGTATATACATTTTAAAAAGCAGTTAATGAGCTTGAAAATGAGCCCAAACTGACCTCTATAGTTGCAGCCATTGTGGAAAATGTCATCCTCAACGTTCACAGCAGAAGTCCAGCCCTTTCTACTCCCCCCTCCCAGAGCGTCTGCTTAGCAATTACAATATACTGTAGGTTAAAAGGCTGTGGAGTCACGGCTGGGAAGGGGAACTTGGATTCTGAGAGAAATAATTTGGTGAACTGATGTGAACGCTAAGGATGGATTGCTCCATAGTGCCTGCAGCTACAGAGGTCAGTGAAGGCGTGTTTTTAAAGTTCATTTTAAACAAAAACGCATCACAACAATCAGACATTCACACTCTGGAAGTGGATTGGGGGAAGGGCCAGACTTACCTTTCCAAAGGAACAGCAAGGATCTGCATATAACGTCAGCTGCGTGCGTCTTTGGATCTACAGTTTGTTTTGACATTCACTTTTCACTAAATGTAACCTCTGCCTATTATTTTTTCATCATGCTCAGTATACCATTTCCTAGTATTAAAATGTGTTTGTTTATAAAGTGGATTTAACAGAAATAATATTTAAAATGATGCCGTGTACACCCGATCGGAAATTCCAACAAGAAAACCGTGGATTTTTTTTCCGACGGAATGTTGGCTCAAACTTGTGTTGCATACACACGGTCACACAAATCTTGTCAGAAATTTCGACCGTCAAGAACGCGGTGACGTACAAGACGTACGACGAGATCAATGAAGTTCAATAGGCAGTTTGGCTCTTCTGCTAGATTCTGAGCATGCGTGTTTTTTGCACGTCGGAATTGCATACACACAGGAACTTTTGCCGTTGGAAAAATAGAGAACCAGCTCTCAATCTTTTGTTGGTGGAAATTCCGACAGCAAAAGTCCGTTGGAGCCTACACATGGTCGGAATTTCCGACCAAATGCTCACATCGGACTTTTCTTGTCGGAATTTCCGATCGTGTGTATGCGGCATGAGAATTTAAACCTGATTTTAAAGTTACTAAACCCACAACGGTAGAATCAATGGGCCGGATTCAGATACAATGGTGTATCTGTCCGGCCGGCGTAACGTATCTTAGATACGTTACGCCGCTGTAACTTTGGGCGCAAGTTCCGTATTCAGAAAGAACTTGCGCCCTAAGTTACGGTGGCGTAACGTATGTGTGGCGGCGTAAGCCCGCCTAATTCAAATGGGGATGTTGGGGGCGTTTTACTAAAATTTTGCTTGACCCCACGTATTTAACTTTTTTTTTTGTACGGCGCATGCGCCGTTCGTGAAAACATCCCAGTGCGCATGCTCGAAAATCCGCCGCAAAACGGCATTGCTTTCGACGTGAACGTAAATTACGTCCAGCCGTATTTGCGAAAGACTTACGCAAACGACGTAAAAATTTCAAAACTCGGCGCGGGAACGACGGCCATACTTAAAGCGGGGGTTCACCCTTAGAGGGCACTTTTCCCCCTTAGATTCCTGCTCGTTATTACTAGGGGAATCGGCTATTTATTTTAAAATATGTGCAGTACTTACCCGTTTTCGAGCTGCATCTTCTCCGCCGCTTCCGGGTATGGGCTTCGGGAATGGGCGTTCCTTCTTGATTGACAGGTTTCCGAGAGGCTTCCGACGGTCGCATCCATCGCGTCACGATTTTCCGAAAGAAGCCGAACGTCGGTGCGCAGGGCCGCACCGACGTTCGGCTTCTTTCGGCTACGAGTGACGCGATGGATGCGACCGTCGGAAGCCTCTCGGAAGAATGTCAATCAACGAAGATCGAACGCCCGCACCCGATGACCTATACCCGGAAGCGACGGAAGAAGATGCAGCTGGAAAACGGGTAAGTACTGCACATATTTTAATATAAATAGCCGATTCCCCTAGACCGAACGAGCAGGAAGCTAAGGGGAGATTTTATTTTTTTTTTTAAATGGGTGAACTCCCGCTTTAACATAGGATACGCCACACATACCCCTCGTATAGCAGGGGTAACTTTACGCCGGAAAAAGCTGAACGCAAACGACGTAAAAAAAAAAGCGCCAGGCGGTCGTTCATTTCTGAATCGATGTAAATAGTAATTTGCATATTCCTCGCGTAAACAAACGGAAGCGTCACCTAGCAGCCAGCCTGAAATTGCAGCCTAAGGTACGATGGTGTAAGACACTTACACCTGTTGGATCTTAGGGATATCTATGCGTAACTGATTCTCTGAATCAGGCGCATAGATACGACCTCCCGCACTCAGAGATACGATGGCGTATCAGGAGATACGCTGTCGTATCAGGAGATACGCTGTCGTATCTCTTTTCTGAATCTGGCCCAGTGTGTATATGGAGTAAAGCATGCTTGTTATACTCACTGTGGAACCTAAAGGGTCAATCCTCCGCATTGCAGTATCCTGGTGACAATCCTGAGTGTAGCTCGGGGGTTACCGCTAATGGTACTAAAATATAACCCCCGAGCCACACTCGGGATTGCCCCCAGGGAGGCTAAAGGGGAAACGTGATCAGCACAGGGCCAATCAGTACTGTCCAGACAGAGGGTCAAGGGTCTTGCAGTATCATGGGACAGTCAAACTCCTCCCACAAGCTTTACCAGTGCTTGGCTGGTCACTGATAAAAGTCACAAGACTGCTGATGAGAAAAGTTTTTTTTAGCAGTTTATATTTACAAAAATAATTGCATTTCCATGTCCTGTGTACTGTGGGAGACTAAATATAGTGAATGCAGGGTCCTGAGTAGCACTTTAAAGCAGGGCTCGACAAATCCCGGGCGCCAGGTCGCCATGGCGACTAGAAATAGGGTTCTGGCGACTTGGCTTGGAAGGGGGGCAAAAAAAAAATATATATATATATATTTTTTTTTGTGAGCTGGCGCCATCTGGTGGTGGCCGTTGGTATTACAAGTTAAGTATTACAAGTTAAACAGCAATTCTAATGTAATTTTTCACTATTTTCACTGCCATCTTCTTCCCTCTAATTAGAACCCCCAAACATTATATATATTTTTTATCCTAACACCCTAGAGAATAAAATGGCGATCGTTGCAATACTTTCTGTCACGCCGTATTTGCGCAGCGGTCTTGCAAGCGCACTTTTTTTTGGGAAAAAAATTACACTTTTTTTTAATTAAAAAATAAGACAACAGTAAAGTTATCCCCATTTTTTTTTTATATTATGAAAGATAATGTTACGCCGAGTAAATTGATACCCAACATGTCACGCTTCAAAATTACGTCCGCTCTACAGGTTGCATGTTTTGAGTTACAGAGGAGGTCTAGGGCTAGAATTATTGCTGTCGCTCTACCAATCGCGGCGATACCTTACATGTGTGGTTTGAACACCGTTTACATATGCGGGCGCTGCTCACGTATGTGTTCGCTTCTGCGCGCAAGCTCGTCGGGACGGGGTGCGTTTTCTGGCTCCTAACTTTTTTAGCTGGCTCCTAGATTCCAAGCAAATTTGTCAACCCCTGCTTTAAAGTGTTAAACTGCAGTAGGAGCCCCCTTTATGTTATTTCAGATTTTTCTTGAAACGGAACGAAAACAAATGTCCTGAATTGGTCTGTTTTTAATAATCAGGATTTTTTGGGTGTAAATGTGCAAAGGACGGCTCCTCTGCTTTGCCAGCGTGTGTGCGCACACCCCCGGGATGACTGATCTAGATTGGCTGGTGGAACTTGTTGGCCTCTTACTGGAGAGAGAGATTTACATCCAGTTAACCTTTGAACCGTTGTTGGCAGTAGTTTTTACTAGTGTGGTTTACACATTAAATAAGGCATAAAAAAAAGGATAGTTTTCATTACCCCCCCGACTGCAAGAACCTGAAAGAGACAGTAAGGGGGTTATTTACTAAAGACAAATAAAGGCAAATCCACTTTGCACTACAAGTGCTTTTAGAAGTGCAGTCGCTGTAGATCTAAGGGGGACATGCAAGGAAAAAAAAAAAACAGCATTTTAGCTTGCACATCCTTGGATGATAAAATCAGCAGAGCTTCCCCTCGTTACAGATCTTCCCCTCAGATCTACAGCGACTGCACTTGAAAGTGCACTTGTTGTGCAGAGTGGATTTGCCTTTAGTAAATCAACCCCCCCCCCCCCCCCCCCCGGCCCCCCGACGGCGTTGTGCAATGCTGGTTTGCATCAGGAAAATATTGGATTGACAGAATTGGGTTTATTTACTAAAGGCAAATCCACTTTACACTACAAGTGCACTTGGAAGTGCAGTCGCTGTAAATCTGGGGAGAAAAACCTGAAATGAGGGGAAGCTCTGCTGATTGTATCATCCAATCATGTGCAAGCTAAAATGCTGTTTTTTTATTTTCCTTGCGTGTCCCCCTCAGATCTACAGCGACTGCACTTCAAAGTGGATTTGCCTTTAGTAAATATACCCCAATTTGTATGCATTTTGAGGATAACCCAGCAAAGAGAAGTATAAAAAAAAGAACACAGTGGGAGACCTGAAGCATTTTTAACAAGATTAAGCATTTTATGCACTTACTGAAAATGTTCTTAGCCTAAAAAAAAAAACGAATGCAGCCACCACATGGAAGGACTGCTAAGCTGCAATGTGTGTGTGTGTGTATGTATATATGTATATATGTGTATATATATATATATATATATATATATATACACACACACACACACACACACACACACACACACACACACACACACACACACACGTGTTGCGGTTTGCAACCCCACCAGATCTCTCCGTCCTCATTTCTATTACACGGGATGTTTACTTTTTTCTAACAGGAATAAAAGTGATCAAGAAAAATAAAAAGTAAAATAAATAAGAAATAAAAAATTAAAGCGCCCCCATCCCTCACGGGCAGAAGCAAACGCATACGCAAGTCGCGCACGCATATGTAAACAGTGTTCAAACCACACATGTTGGGTATTGTCGAGTGTGTTAGATAGAGAGCAATAATTCTACCGTTATATCTCCTCTATAATGTTAAACAGGTGACCTGTAAAGGCGTTTAAAGTGTTGCATATGGAGATATTTAAGTACCATAGTTTGTCGCCATTCCACGAGCATGCGCAATTTTAAAGCGTGACTTGGCGCAACATCATCTTTCACATACAAAAATATTTGTGTAAATATTGTGTTGTTTTTTTTTTATTAATTAAAGTGTATTTTTTTTTTTCAGAAAAAAATGTATTCGCAAAACCGCTGCGCAAATACTGTGTGACAAAATAATTTCAATGATCTAGATTCTATTCTCTAGGGTCTCTGCTAAAAAAAAAAAAAAAAAAAAAAATGTTTGGGGGTTTTAAAGCCCCGTACACACAAGTCAGACGGACCTTTTCCATCGAAAATTTCCGACCACGTGTATGCCCCATTGGAAATTTCCGACCGTGTGTATATGCCCCACTGGAAATTTCCGACCGCGTGTATGCCCCATTGGAAATTTCCGACCGCGTGTATGCCCCATTGGAAATTTCCGACCGCGTGTATGCCCCATCGGGAAATTTATGACTGTGTGTATGCCCCATCGGGAAATTTACGACCGCGTGTATGCCCCATCGGGAAATTTACGACCGCGTGTATGCCCCATCGGGAAATTTACGACCGCGTGTATGCCCCATCGGGAAATTTACGACCGCGTGTATGCCCCGTCGGGAAATTTACGACCGCGTGTATGCCCCATCGGGAAATTTACGACCGCGTGTATGCCCCATCTGGAAATTTACGACCGTGTGTATGCCCCATCGGGAAATTTACGACCGCGTGTATGCCCCATCGGGAAATTTACGACCGCGTGTATGCCCCATCTGGAAATTTACGACCGTGTGTATGCCCCATCGGAAATTTCGACCACGTGTATGCCCCATCGGAAATTTCGACCACGTGTATGCCCCATCGGGAAATTTACGACCGTGTGTATGCCCCTTCGGAGTAATTCCATCGAAAATTTCCGACCGCGTGTATGCCCCATTGGAAAATTTCCGACCGCGTGTATGCCCCATTTAGGGTTGCCACCTCATCCCTTTAAAAAGGAACACATATTAATTACACAGGTTCTGTGGCTAATTAAGGTGGTAATTAGACTCATTTGGTGCCTTACCTGCATTAAATTAACCTCAGAACCTGTGTAATTCATATGTGTTCCTTTTTAAAGGAATGAGGTGGCAACTCTAGCCCGCGTGTATGCCCCATTGGAAAATTTCCAACCGCGTGTATGCCCCATTGGAAAATTTCCGACCGTGTGTAAGCCCTATTGGAGTAATTCCATCCGAAATTCCGATTAATTCCATCAGAGTTTAGATAGAGAACATGTTCTCTTTTACTCCGTTGGAATTCCGATGTGAATTTGGTCGGACAAAGATCGTGTGTACGGGGCTTAAAGGGGTTGTAAAGGTAAATGTTTTTTTCACCTTAATGCATTAAGGTGAAAAAACATCCGACGGTACCGCCCCCCCCCCGAACCCTCGTTTTACTTACCTGACCCCTCGAAAGTCCCGTGTGCGTCCACGTGATCCTCTTCAGTTCCCAGCCTGGCCGTTGATTGGTTAGGCTGGACGGATTGATAGCAGTGCAGCCATTGGCTGGCGCTGCTGTCAATCACAGCGGATGACGCGGCGCGCCGGGGGCGGGGCCGAGTGATACAGTCGGCGGCTATGCCCGCCGATGTATCACGGGAGCGCGCGCTCGGAAAAGCTTTCCACCATGCCCGCGCGCTCGCATGGTGGAAAGCTTTTGCGAGGAGGAGCCGAGACAGCCGCCGAGGGACCCCAGAAGACACGGATTCGGGGACACTCTGTGCAAAACGAGCTGCACAGTGGAGGCAAGTATAACATGCTTGTTATTTAAAAAAAAAAAAAATTGCCTTTAGTGTTCCTTTAAGTCTTGCAAAAAATACTTGTAAGCTTGTAAACAAAAAGTGCCAGACAAAGCCTGGTCGGCAAGGGGTTAATGAATTAATAATAGTAGTAATCAAAAAACAGGCGTAAAACCCCAAAGAGGTTGACCCCAAGTTTGTACATCTTCGAATGTTACTGAATCCTCAGTCTTCCCTTGTAATGTAAAGAATCCTCCTTCATATAGGTAATGTAAAAGAATAACCCCAGGCTAATATTTGCTCATTTCTCTGACACACAGCGTGTCCTTGGCAGATAGAGCATGCTGCTGTATAAACAGACCCCTTTCCCAGGATTCCTTATCAATGATTCTTCAAAGTCCCTCTGCTGTACACACAGTGCATCTGGAAAGTATTCACAGTGCTTCACTTTTTCCACATTTTGTTTATGTCACAGCCTTATTCCAAAATGGATTAACTGGTTCCTGACCGGCTCGCGTCATTTACAGGGGCAGAATGGCACCCCTGCGCGAAGACCCATATATTTATGGGGTTCCCTTTAAAAGCCTGTGCCCGCTGCACGGTGGGGGACCCAATGCGTGTGGCCGGTGGTTGCAATCGCCTCTGGCTACACGTGATCGTGTGCACGAGAGCCAGCACAGGGATTTGTGTGTAAATACACAAATCCCTGTCCTGTCAGGGGAGAGGAGACATGTCGCTGTTCCTATTTACTAGGAACAAACGATATGTCTCCTCCCCTAGTCAGTCCTACCCCCATACAGTTGGAATACACTGAGGCAACACACATTTAACCCTTTGATCGCCCCCTAGTGATAACTCCTTCCTTGCAATTGACATTTACACAGTAATCGGTGCACTGATCGCTGTATAAATGTCAATGGTCCCAAAAATGTGTCAAAAGAATCCGATCTGTCTGTCGCAGTGTTGCTAAAAATCGCAGATTACCGCCATTACTAGTAAAAAAAAATAAAAAAAAAATATGTCATAAAAAAAGCATAAATCTTTCCCTTTTGCGCAAACCAATCAATATACGCTTATATATATTGCAAAAAAGTAGGTGATCTGAATATATGCGCCCTCCTGATCAACCACCGCTGCGCTGATGGAAATAAATAAAGCACCCTAGCTGCTGCTTAAATATAAATAAGGTGATACCTCCCTCAAAAGTGTATCAAAACCAATATTAACAGCGCTTTAACCACCTGAGGCCTGCGCTATAGCCGAATGACGGCTACAGCGCGGACCTAAAAATCCAACAGGACGTCAATTGACGTCCGCCCCTTTCCTCGTTCCCCGCGCGCGCTCCCGAGCGCGCAGCGGGGAAACTCTGTGCTGGCCGTGTCCCTTGGACACAGCCAATTACAGATCGCCGTGAACGCCAATCGAAGTGGCCGTTTGGTAGGCGATCTGTGCGGCCAATGAGAGATGATCTCATATGTAAACATATGAGATCATCTCTCATTGCCGGCTCACACAGAGACACTGACAGCGTCCTGTCAGGGGAGAGAGGAGACGGATCTGTGTCTCTTGTACATAGGGACACAGATCGGTCACCTCCCCCAGTTACCCCCTTCCCCCACAGTTAGAACACAATGCAGGGTACAAATTTAACCCCTTCCTCACCCCCTAGTGTTAACCCCTTCAATGCCAGTCACATGTATACAGTAATTAGTGCATTTTTATAGCACTGATAGCAGTATAAATGTGAATGATGCCAAAAATGTGTCAAAAGTGTCCGATGTGTCCGCCATAATGTCACAGTCCCAATAAAAATCGCAGATCGCCGCCATTACTAGTAAAAAAAAAAATAATAAAAAATAATAATTCTGTCCCCTATTTTGTAGGCGCTATAACTTTTGCGCAAGCCAGTCGCTTATTGCGATTTTTTTTTTTTACTAAAAATATGTAGAATACGTATCGGCCTAGACTGAAAAAAAAAAGTTATTTTTTTTTTTTTTTTAAATTGGGATATTTATTATAGCAACAAGTAAAAAATATTGTATTTTTTTTTTTCAAAATTGTTGTTCTTTTTTGTTTATAGCGCAAAAAATAAAAACCGCAGAGGTGATCAAATACCACCAAAAGAAAGCTCTACTTGTGGGGAAAAAAAAGGACGTACATTTTTGTTTGGGAGCCATGTCGCACGACCGCGCAATTGTCCGTTAAAGCGACGCAGTGCCGGAAGCTGAAATTTCACCTGGGCAGGAGGGGGGTATATGTGCCCAGTAAGCAAGTGGTTAAAGGATAATTATATCCTCCTAAGTAAATGACATGCAAAACAATGTGAAAAAAATATCTATAAATTGTGAAAGAATATATAAATCACACCTTTACACAAATGCAAATAAGCAGCTGAATCTCTAACAGAACCCATGCACACTAAATAATGTGAAAAATAAATGTTAGAGATTCAGCTGCTTATTTGCATTTGTGTAAAGGTGTGATTTATATATTCTTTCACAATTTATAGATATTTTTTTCACATTGTTTTGCATGTCATTTACTTAGGAGGATAGAATTATCCTTTAAAGCGCTGCTTATATATATTGGCCTAAACTGATTTTTGGGGATATTTATTATAGCAAAGTAAAAAAAAATAATAATAATAATAATATATAAATATAAATATATATATATATATTAATGCTGTCAGTTAAACGCGTTATTAACGGCGTTAACACAAACCCATTTTAACGCCGTCAATTTTTTTATCGCGCGATTAAGGAGGTTCACCCTTTAAAACATTTTTTTTTTTGTCAGCACGTACCTCTTAACCCTTTCACGCTGACGGGACGTATATATGCGTCCTCGGCGTTCGGGGGTTATACCGGGATGATGCCTGCAGCCGCAGGCATCATCCCGGTACCGTTGTTTAGAGCGGGCGATCGGCTATCCAAACATAACAACCGATGCGGCTAAAAGCCGCTCGGTTGTTATGCCGGAGGAGCGGGAGGGGACATCCCCCCCCTCCCGCCGCCTTTCGCCGCTCTGACCGGGCCTCCCGTCCCACCGGGAGACCCGATCCTCCATCCGCCGCGTTCTGTGTTTAGGCGGAGACTGACACTAAGCCGTAAACGGCTTTGATTCAGTCTCCGCATTGAAACCACGGAAGCGGCGTCATGACGTCACTTCCGGGTTTCTCGGCTGCCAATGGCGCCGGATTTAAAAAAGTACACAGTATTCAGAATCGCCGTTTTCGGCGATCTGAATACTTTGAAGTGCAAAGGAGGGCTCGGAGGTCTTTTAGACCCCGATCCCTCCATAAAGAGTATCTGTCACCACCTATTGCTGTCACAAGTTTACATTCCTTGTGACAGCAATAAAAGTGATCAAAATGTAAAAAAATAAAAAAACACAATTTAATATTATAAAAAAAAAAAAATAAATAAGAAAACAAAAAAAAAAATGTTTTAAAGGGTGAACCTCCTTAATCGCGCGATTAATCGTGAGTTAACTATGACATTAATGCGATTAATCGCGATTAGAAATTTTAATCGCTTGACAGCACTAATATATATATATATATATTTAAAAATGTTCGCTTTTTTTGTAACTAGCGCAAAAAATAAAAACCACAGAGGTGATCAACTACCACCAAAAGAAAGCTCTATTTGTGGGAAAAAAGGGACGTAAATTTTGTTTGGGTGCCACATTGCATGACTGCGCAATTACCAGTTAAATTGACGCAGTGCCAAATTGTAAAAAGTGCTCTGGTCAGGAAGGGGGTAAAACCTTTCCAGGCTGAAGTGGTTCATCATCAGTGACTTCATCATTTTCCTCAAATCTCTATTTCCCACATGTATAGAGGATGTCCAGATCAAGGTACCATCTTAGACACATTCTGGATCGGCATCATTTTGGCATTGCGTCGCTTTGGTCTTATGTGATTTCTATGGTTTTTGTACTGTATTGGTTTTATGGTGTTATATTGTTGTTTTAATATTTGATTTTAATTGTGGTACGTATTTTATATTGTTACTATGTTAATTTATGCCTGTAACACTCGGTCCTGTTGTGAATTGTTAAGGTCTGGAAGCGTTTCGATACCTTCGGGTGATTCTACGCTATACAAGCAATAAACAATTTAATTGACAATTGCGCGGTAATGCGACGTGGCTCCCAAACAAAATTTACGTATTTTTTTCCCCCCACTTTCTTCTGGTGGTATTTGATCACCTCTGCGTTTTTAAATTTTAGCGCTATAAACAAAAAAATCCATCTGAATAGTGGGTGGCAGTGGCGCCGGTGATGCAATGAATCTATGTATTGTAGACTTGAGTGATGGCGCAGGGGAGAAAGGAGGTTGCGCTCCTACGCCCACTAGCCCACTATGGACACACCGCCGCTGTTCCAGTACAATAAGGCATAAAGCTTCTGGGGGGCCATGTTTTAAATGTTTTTAAGACCAGGTTTAATACCGATTTAATTCCATTCACTACAAATCCTGGATTAAAAATAAAAAGCATTAAAAACGCATTAACAATGCAGGTATAAGTAGTGGTGTCTACTTCAGAGATTTCCACCTTCCACAGGAATCGGTCAGGTATTGTATACACACGATCCAAGATGGAACTACATATACTGTAAAATAATTATACCTGGAATTCTTTAATAACCACTTAAAGGGGTTGTAAAGGAAAAAATGTTTTTCCCTAAATAGCTTCCTTTACCTTAGCGCAGTCCTCCTTCACTTACCTCATCCTTCCATTTTGCTTTTAAATGTCCTTATTTCTTCTGAGAAATGCTCACTTCCTGTTCTTCTGTCTGTAACTACACACAGTAATGCAAGGCTTTCTCCCTGGTGTGGAGAAAGCCTCTTGAGGGGGCGAGCAGGAGTGTCAGGAGTGCCACTAACACACAGCTCCTTTCTCTATATGAAAAGTAGAGAGTGTGCTGACTTGCCTGCTCTCCCCCTCAAGAGGCTTTCTCCACACCAGGGAGAAAGCCTTGCATTACGGTGTGGAGTTACAGACAGAAGAACAGGAAGTGAGGATTTCTCAGAAGAAATAAGGACATTTAAAAGCAAAATGGAAGGATGAGGTAAGTGAAGGAGGACTGCACTAAGGTAAAGGAAGCTATTTAGGGGAAAAAAATAATTCCGCCGTCACGGGTGATTCGCCCAGGACAGTCAGCCTGCCGCAGTATAATGATGGCGGCTGGTCCTTAAGTGGTTAAAGGGGTTGTAAATAGGGTTGTCCAGATATCGATACCAGTATCGGTACCGATACCGAGTATTTGCGCGAGTACTCGTACTCGCGCAAATACTCCCGATACCAAAATAGAATACTTTTTTTTTTTTTTGTGACATCGAACACAAATTGGATGGCACTGATAGGTGGCACTGGCATTGATTGAATGGCACTCATAAATGGATGGCACTGATAGGTGGCACTGATTGGGTGGCACTGATGAGATGCACTAATAAGCTGCCTCCCTGCACTGATGCACTAATGGGCACTGATAGGTGGCACTGGCTAGCTGCACTTTTGGGCACTGGCACCGATGAGCTGCACTGACAGTGATCACTCCTTCAATGATATGTAGTTTTCCAGTACCGTATGCTAAAAAACAGCCCCACACCATGATGTACCAGTTCTTCATAATTCTAAAGAAAATATCTTTGGTCTGTATTGTGGTTTGAAAACGGTCACATGACATTAAAAAAAAGTATCGGTATTCGGTATCGGCGACTACTTGAAAAAAGTATCCGTACTCGGTCCTAAAAAAGTGGTATCGGGACAACCCTAGTTGTAAACCTTTGTGTTTTTCACCTTAATGTAATTCATTAAGATGAAAAAAAAAACCCTTGCAGTGTGCGCCCCCCTCCATTTTACTTACCTGACCCCGAATCGCCATGGGCATGATCCCGCGTTGCGCTCTCTCCACGGCTTCTCGGCTCTTCATTTGATAGCAGCACAGCCATTGGCTCCTGCTGCTGTCAATCAAATTCAATGGTGCAGCTGCTAGGGGGCGGGGCCAAGGCCGATTCATACACTTGGCGGCTATGGACACTGAGTGTATGACAAAGGAGCGTTCCCGCAAGGTAACCCCCCCCTCGGAGAGAGCTTCCCAGAGGAGGTTATCTATTGTGGGGAGGAGCCGTCGAGGGACCCCAGAAGAGGATGTTCGGGGACACTCTGTGCAAAACTAACTGCACAGTGGAGGTAAGTATGACACGTTTGTTATTTAAAAAATAAAATAAAAAAATGGACCTTTAGTGTCACTTTAAACCCTCTGCAGTCTGTGTCCCCACTGGGGGAATCCCCCCTCTGATTGGCCATTGTCACCAGGGCTGAAAGCGAGGGAAAACCTAGAATGCATGTTGTCACTGACACAGGAAGTCAGTGGGAATCTTCAAGTGGGGTCACCTCTTCTGGTGACAACTAACAGGAAATTGCCCTTTATTTTGGAGAAATTTCCTCTCACTTCATGTTGTGTTTCCCAAACAGGAAGTGAAGGGAAATGTCCCTATTACAACATTTTAAGGGGTTTAACTAGGGATGCATAGGTGCCGATACCAAGCAAATGCTCCCCATATCCAAACCGATACTTTGCGGTGCGATTTGTGTCAGTACAAAAAGAATCGCAAGGAATCGCATGCCATTTGAACAGTGATCTGTGAATAATAAACCCTGGAGCTGAGTACAGGAATGGGGTCAGATTCAGCAATGCATGGACACAGTGTGACATGCAGGCAGAAGCACGTGCATGGATCTGAGTGCAGCCATTACACTACCTGCGCCTCACTGCCCCAGCCCCGCCCATTTGACCTGAATGCCCTGCCCCTTTGTGCCGATCCGCTAGCATACCCCTGATAAGCCCCCCATCTCTTGACACACCCACCCTGCGCCTCGCTGCCTTAGCCCCGCCCCCTTCGCTCCGATAGACTGACACACCGCTCTGCACCTCCAGCCCCGCCCTCTTTGATCTGACTCCGCTGTCACACCCCCCTCGAACTCACTGCCCTAGTCCCGCCCCCTTTGCCCAGACTCCGCAGTAGGCGTGTCCTGTCGCTCTCTGAGTCTCATGCCAAGTTCCATGTCTGTCATTCTCTTTGCCACACGCAAGATGGCGCCGCTGACACGCGGCTCTTTGGGCTTCGGAGGGGGCGTGTCTGGCGCCCGTAGCATGGCTCCACGGTACCGGCCTTTCCACGCGGTGCTCCGGTTACTGCCATACGAGTGCCGCGCCTGTCTGGGCCGAGGGTTCAGCGTGCAGACCGTTCCCGCCGTCAGGATGGAGTATCAGGTGAGCGCCTCCTTCTTATTGGGTGTATTACACGTGGCTGGCCTGCGGAGGGAGGACTACGAGTCCCAGCATGCCTGGCGGCGGCCTGTGCTGTGAGCACGTGTTCTGTGTATGGAGCTCTCCTCCTGTCATGTTCTGTGTACGGGAGCTTCTCCATCCCGCCTCTGACAGGACCAATGAGGGGTGAATTCACCCACACATCCCAACCTGCAAATACTCACTTCAGGGAGGTGACGCTTCGCACCGACGCCCACCAGTGCAGCCAATCAGTGTCCATTCGTGCCACCCCATCAGTGTCCATTCGTGCCACACCATCAGTGCCCACCAGTGCAGCCCATCAGTGTCCACCAGTGCAGCTAATCAGTGCCCACCAGTGCAGCCAATCAGTGCCCACCAGTGCAGCCAATCAGTGCCCACCAGTGCAGCCAATCAGTGTCCATTCGTGCCACCCCATCAGTGTCCATTCGTGCCACCCCACCAGTGCAGCCAATCAGTGTCCACCAGTGCAGCCAATCAGTGCCCACCAGTGCAGCCCATCCGTGTCCATTCGTGCAGCCAATCAGTGTCCACCAGTGCAGCCAATCAGTGCCCACCAGTGCAGCCCATCCGTGTCCATTCGTGCCACCCCATCAGTGCAGCCAATCAGTGTCCACCAGTGCAGCCAATCAGTGCCCACCAGTGCAGCCAATCCGTGTCCATTCGTGCCACCCCACCAGTGCAGCCAATCGGTGTCCATTCGTGCCACCCCATCAGTGTCCACCAGTGCAGCCAATCAGTGTCCACCAGTGCAGCCAATCAGTGTCCATTCGTGCCACCCCATCAGTGTCCACCAGTGCAGCCAATCGGTGTCCATTCATGCCACCCCATCAGTGCCCACCAGTGCAGCCAATCGGTGTCCATTCTTGCCACCCCATCAGTGCCCACCAGTGCAGCCAATCAGTGTCCATTCTTGCCACCCCATCAGTGCCCACCAGTGCAGCCAATCAGTGTTCATTCTTGCCACCCCATCAGTGTCCATTCGTGCCTGCCCACCAGTGCAGCCAATCAGCATCCTTCAGTGACCATTTGTGCTAGCCCACCAGTGCAGCCAATGTCCATTTGTGCCATCCCACCAGTGCAGCCCACCAGTGTCCATTTGTGCCACCTCATCAGTGACACCTCAGTGACCACCAGTGCAGCCTATCGGTGTCCACCAATGGAGCGCTCCCGGCTCTGTCCCGGCCTCAGACAAAGTGGGCATACTCCATTTGGCCGCTCGGGCAGGTCTGTCTGTGGCCGAGTCACAGGCCTTGCGGGTGTCCCGGAGCCGAATGCGGGAGACTGGGGATGTCTATCACCTCTGTCAGGTGTTCTAGCCGTGTGATGTGCCCCCCCCCCCCCCCCGTCTGAGGACATGGCACACTGAAGATGCTGCAATGTCAGTGTGTCAGGCCTTGTCACTCCTCTGAAGAGTGACCTGCAGTGTAAGCTCTTTAGAGGGGATTTTACAGGTGGTAACAATGAGCTCAGCCGTGTGTAGAGCCCGCCAGGAAGTCAGCATTGCACAGAGCCAATCACAGGCAGTGAGACATTTCTCCATCTCTGCAGCCACAGGTCGGGAAAATGTCTCACTGCCTGTGATTGGCTCTGTGCAATGCTGACTTCCTGGCGGGTTCTGATTCTTAGTAGTGAGGAGGTAATATGTCCCACAATCACATGCACTTCCAAGGCAGCCCCATAGACTTGCATTCATCACTACAATGAGCTGCTTCATTTTTGCTGCACACTGCTACAACTTCTCATGCAACACAAAGTCACATAAGTCAAATCGCATTCATTGGGTGTCATCTTAATTGCTGCGACTCAAGTCACAACGACAAAAAAATTGTTTCTTCTCTTTTCTGCGTCTTCCTTGTGACACGAGTGCCATAGACTGCAATGATAACATCACAAGGGGTGCAATACGTTGTTCCTTTGTGTTATCTTTGCCACTCTGGCTGCAACTCCAGAGGGTTTTATAAATGCAATAATGTGTGTCACACCCTGTTTTGTTATGATTGGCCAAAGTCACCCTGGATTAGGAGTGGGTGCCCCCTCTTCTTTCTAAAGTTGCCCCTGGACTAGGGGTAGGTGCCCCCTTTTTCTTCTAAAGTCACCCCTGGATTAGGGGTAGGTGCCCCCTCTAACTTGTAAGTTCACAAAGTCGCACTGCTTTGGGGTCACAGCGATGTGAACGGAACCTATGGCATGTGATGCACCCCATTGCTGTGCAAATCCCCCTCCGCCGCTATTCACCATGTACTACAAATCCCCCTCCGCCGCTATTCACCATGTACTACAAATCCCCCTCCGCCGCTATTCACCATGTACTACAAATCCCCCTCCGCCGCTATTCACCATGTACTACAAATCCCCCTCCGCCGCTATTCACCATGTACTACAAATCCCCCTCCGCCGCTATTCACCATGTACTACAAATCCCCCTCCGCCGCTATTCACCATGTACTACAAATCCCCCTCCGCCGCTATTCACCATGTACTACAAATCCCCCTCCGCCGCTATTCACCATGTACTACAAATCCCCCTCCGCCGCTATTCACCATGTACTACAAATCCCCCTCCGCCGCTATTCACCATGTACTACAAATCCCCCTCCGCCGCTATTCACCATGTACTACAAATCCCCCTCCGCCGCTATTCACCATGTACTACAAATCCCCCTCCGCCGCTATTCACCATGTACTACAAATCCCCCTCCGCCGCTATTCACCATGTACTACAAATCCCCCTCCGCCGCTGTTCACCATGTACTACAAATCCCCCTCCGCCGCTGTTCACCATGTACTACAAATCCCCCTCCGCCGCTGTTCACCATGTACTACAAATCCCCCTCCGCCGCTGTTCACCATGTACTACAAATCCCCCTCCGCCGCTGTTCACCATGTACTACAAATCCCCCTCCGCCGCTGTTCACCATGTACTACAAATCCCCCTCCGCCGCTGTTCACCATGTACTACAAATCCCCCTCCGCCGCTGTTCACCATGTACTACAAATCCCCCTCCGCCGCTGTTCACCATGTACTACAAATCCCCCTCCGCCGCTGTTCACCATGTACTACAAATCCCCCTCCGCCGCTGTTCACCATGTACTACAAATCCCCCTCCGCCGCTGTTCACCATGTACTACAAATCCCCCTCCGCCGCTGTTCACCATGTACTACAAATCCCCCTCCGCCGCTGTTCACCATGTACTACAAATCCCCCTCCGCCGCTGTTCACCATGTACTACAAATCCCCCTCCGCCGCTGTTCACCATGTACTACAAATCCCCCTCCGCCGCTGTTCACCATGTACTACAAATCCCCCTCCGCCGCTGTTCACCATGTACTACAAATCCCCCTCCGCCGCTGTTCACCATGTACTACAAATCCCCCTCCGCCGCTGTTCACCATGTACTACAAATCCCCCTCCGCCGCTGTTCACCATGTACTACAAATCCCCCTCCGCCGCTGTTCACCATGTACTACAAATCCCCCTCCGCCGCTGTTCACCATGTACTACAAATCCCCCTCCGCCGCTGTTCACCATGTACTACAAATCCCCCTCCGCCGCTGTTCACCATGTACTACAAATCCCCCTCCGCCGCTGTTCACCATGTACTACAAATCCCCCTCCGCCGCTATTCACCCTTGTCACGTGATGGTTTCGGTGTCCTGCAATGAAAGCCGTCATACGGGTGCGACTCCCTCCATTGGATTTTTGCAAGTTTAGGTGGAACTTGTATGTCGCCTGTCCATGAAGTCCCACAGATGTCTTCCAAGCCGCGCCTAAGGTTGGACTGACATGCGACTTTGGAATCCTGCAGCTTGAAGTGAAGTTGCAGATTTCAGTGAGACGGTCTGATGTGGGCCATTTACGTCTTTATTTACCCAGCACTGTACATGAAGTCCCTGCAGAGTTCATCGGGTAATTGATCTCAGTGGAGGGGGAGGGGCTGCTAGTGATATATTTATCTTTGGCGTGTTAACATTTACTATGCTGTGTGCTCTGTTTGTAGAAGGATCACATGTAGGGAGATAAGTCCTAGAATTACTCTTTCACTCACATGTCACAGGAAAAGAGTGCCGTATCAGAGGGAAAGTCTCTTTACTTACCAACACTCACTTCCCCTGCTGTGCTTCTCCCATGTGTAAGCTCTATGTGGGATGGTGTCAGAGCTTACACAGGGAGATGACCCGTCGTCCTCATGTGACAGTGTTCAGGCCTGGCTCTGATGAAGCAGGGGAGGAGGTGAGTATTGGGGGGTTGGGATTTAAAGAGACGGTCACTTTGCAGTGAGGGGGTAACTCCGGACTGCTCTGTAATGGAGAAAAATATTTCACACCTCGGTCTCAAAGCAGTCGGCTCTCCCCTTTTCAGTATGCTGGTCCTGCATTGTATGTGAGATCCGTAAGGGACAAACGCTTGGGGGGGCGGACATCTGGTGGGGAGGAAGACCTCAGGTCAGTGGAGGGAGTGAGGTAAGTACTTCTTCTTCCCCTAGGCTAAACAAGCATTGGTGGGACTGACTCCTGGTTACAGGACGGTACAGTACAGTCAGGGTACAGATCACTGCCCATCTCCAGACAACACTTACTCTTTAATGGCATGGGGTGAGATTAGAGCGTTGTTCAGTGTTTTCTGCTGACTGCTTTGTTAGGATGAGATCTCCTTTCATTTCTATAATTGGGGTATTAGGAAGAAGGAATTGAAGGTGGTCATAAGAACACTAAGGCAATAAAAACCAACTGAGGTTACAGCCTTTCCTGCTATTAAAAGGGGGGGGGGCGGGGTTTTGTTTGTTTGCTGTTTTTGTCCCCATTGGAGGGATTTGCACTTCCTGTCCCTCTTGACTTCCTGTCCCTCTTGACTTCCTGTCCCTCTTGACTTCCTGTCCCTCTTGACTTCCTGTCCCTCTTGACTTCCTGTCCCTCTTGACTTCCTGTCCCTCTTGACTTCCTGTCCCTCCTGACTTCCTGTCCCTGGTGCAAGAAATGCACATAACAACTGGACCATAACAAAGACCTGACAGAAGTTCTAAAGTTGGTTATACGCCATACAATATAATTCTACAATTCCTATGCAATCTTCTTTAGCTTACCAAGACTATAAAACAACATAAATAAGGCCAAACCTAAACAACCATTTGTATCTAATCAGACAGGCCCTCATAATACATAGTTGTTGGTGGATCTAAAGGCCATTCTACGGTCTTTATTTGGGTAAGCTCCTGCCATACTGCTAAATATGTTGTAACTGAACTATTATCTGCCAAAATATTATTATGTTTAGCTGCTGTTGTTTTACACACTCCTTCATACTGTATAATCAACCATGACTGCTCCTAGGCTGGAGCTCCCTGGCCTGCGGCCCCCTGCCTTCGCTTTCCCGCTCCCTGGCCTGCGGCCCCCTGCCTTCGCTTTCCCGCTCCCTGGCCTGCGGCCCCCTGCCTTCGCTTTCCCGCTCCCTGGCCTGCGACCCCCTGCCTTTGCTTTCCTGCTCCCTGGCCTGCGGCCCCCTGCCTTCGCTTTCCCGCTCCTCGGCCTGCGGCCCCCTGCCTTCGCTTTCCCGCTCCCTGGCCTGCGACCCCCTGCCTTTGCTTTCCTGCTCCCTGGCCTGCGGCCCCCTGCCTTTGCTTTCCCGCTCCCTGGCCTGCGGCCCCCTGCCTTCGCTTTCCCGTTTCCTGGCCTGCAGCCCCCTGCCTTCGCTTTCCCGCTCCCTGGCCTGCGGCCCCCTGCCTTCGCTTTCCCGCTCCCTGGCCTGCGGCCCCCTGCCTTCGCTTTCCCGCTCCCTGGCCTGCGCCCCCTGCCTTCGCTTTCCCGCTTCCTGGCCTGCGGCCCCCTGCCTTCGCTTTCCCGCTCCCTGGCCTGCGGCCCCCTGCCTTCGCTTTCCCGCTCCCTGGCCTGCGGCCCCCTGCCTTCGCTTTCCCGCTCCCTGGCCTGCGCCCCCTGCCTTCGCTTTCCCGCTCCCTGGCCTGCGCCCCCTGCCTTCGCTTTCCCGCTCCCTGGCCTGCGGCCCCCTGCCTTTGCTTTAGGGCTGCAACTAACGATTATTTTCATAATCGATTAGTTGGCCGATTATTGTTTAGATTAATCGGATAATAGCCTTAATGCACCAATTTGTTGTTGGGCAGATTACAAAACACAAATTGCCACAAAAACACATTACATGCCTTTCTGCAGCTTCCACATTGAAGTATATTGAACCAAAAAAATAAATAAATAGCACCGTTTTGCGTTAAAGTCCTTGCCCTTTCCAAATACGCAGCAGCTGAAAAAAAATCATGGATGTGAACGTGTCCCATAGGAAAACATGTAAATGAACTGTAGTAGTGTGTTTCTGCAAAAAGCACCAAAAAACAAAGGTGTGCCCCCTGCCTTCGCTTTCCCGCTCCCCGGCCTGCGGCCCTCTGCCTTCGCTTTCCGGCCCCCTGCCTTCGCTTTCCCGCTCCTCGGCCTGCGGCCCTCTGCCTTTGCTTTCCGGCCCCCTGCCTTCGCTTTCCCGCTCCTCGGCCTGCGGCCCTCTGCCTTTGCTTTCCGGCCCCCTGCCTTCGCTTTCCCGCTCCTCGGCCTGCGGCCCTCTGCCTTCGCTTTCCGGCCCCCTGCCTTCGCTTTCCCGCTCCTCGGCCTGCGGCCCTCTGCCTTCGCTTTCCGGCCCCCTGCCTTCGCTTTCCCGCTCCTCGGCCTGCGGCCCTCTGCCTTCGCTTTCCGGCCCCCTGCCTTCGCTTTCCCGCTCCTCGGCCTGCGGCCCTCTGCCTTCGCTTTCCGGCCCCCTGCCTTCGCTTTCCCGCTCCTCGGCCTGCGGCCCCCTGCCTTCGCCTTCGCGCTCCCAGGCCTGCCTTCGCTTTCCCGCTCCCCGGCCTGCCTAATAAGCAGAGGTGAATGCTGCCACTGGGTGTTGTGACTCCTGCAGCTGACTAAACACCATCTCCATCCCCCAGTGCGTAAAATATGTTGGGATGACAGCAAGCATTGGGTCTGTTGCAGGGAGCTTGTTTTTGACTGTTAATTTCCTTCTCTATGAAGGTGATAGCATTGCAGTCAGGAAGAAGGTGAAGTGTATTTGAGTTCAGATAAGGTGTCTTATAGTGAGGCATTCCTGTTTACAGCTGCAACAATACACGGGATTCTACTAGGCTCAATTCAGTGTGGGGGAAGGGGGCCCTAGGATGGGGGTGGGTAGAGGATGAGTTGGGTTACAGAAAGTGGAGTTGTGCTTTAGAAGGAGGAACAGCTTGAAGTAGCAGGTTCTGGTCAGTAAAACGCTGTAGTACCAACCAATAGGAATACATCTGATGGTGGTCATAAATATTGGAGGGCAATTAGAGACACAAGCACTGACCTCGGGCATCTTTTGCACACTACCAGGTCCCTAAACCTGAACAGTCACATTTATATAACCGTTCTTGTTAAAAAAAAAAAAAAAAGGTGTAAAACCCTCACCTTGTAAAACAGCCCATTCTGTTTAGGCTCCATGTGCACTGAAGCTCATAAACTGCAGTTTATTGGCAGTTTAAAAAAAAAAAAAAACATAAACTGATCTCTATGTTAGCCTATGTGCCCATGCAAAAGTTTTTTAGCGTTTTTTTATCCATTGGAAAAAAAAACTGAAAAACGCTAATAAACGCTATTGCAAAAATGCAAAACAAATGTTGAAAGGCTCCCTGCAAAGCTACTGGCGTTTTTTTTTGTTTTTTTTTTTAGCTTCTGTGTGCTGATAAACTGCAGTTTTATTGGCGTTTTGGCTTTTTTTTTTTTTTTAAAGACCATAAACTGAAATCTATGTTAGCCCAGGGCTCGACAAATCCCGGTCGCCATGGCGACTAGAAATAGTGTCCTGGCGACTTGGCTTGGAAGGTGGGCAAAATTTTTTTATTTTTTTTTGTGAAGTCCCCAGCTCTTCCTTGTGTGAGCTGGCGCCATCTGGTGGTGGCCGTTGGTATTACAAGTTAAGCATTACAAGTTAAACAGCAATTCTAATGTCATTTTTCACTATTTTCACTGCCTCTAATTAGAACCCCCAAACATTATATATATTTTTTATCCTAACACCCTAGAGAATAAAATGGCGATTGTTGCAATACTTTGTCACGCCGTATTTGCGCAGCGGTCTTACAAGCGCACTTTTTATTAAAAAATAAAACCGTAAAGTTATCCACATTTTTTTTTAATATTATGAAAGATAATGTTACGCCGAGTAAATTCATACCCAACATGTCACGCTTCAAAATTGCGTCCGCTTGTGGAATGCCGATAAACTTTTACCCTTTAAAATCTTCATAGGCGATGTTTAAAAAAATCTACAGGTTGCATGTTTTGAGTTACAGAAGAGGTCTAGGTCTAGAATTATTGCTCTCGCTCTACCAATCGCGGCGATACCTCACATGTGTGGTTTGAACATCGTTTACATATGCGGGCACTGCTCACGTATGTGTTCGCTTCTGAGCGCAAGCTCGTCGGGACGGGGTGCGTTTTCTGGCTCCTAACTTTTTTAGCTGGCTCCTAGATTCCAAGCAAATTTGTCAAACCCTGGGTTAGCCTATGTGCCCATGCACACCTGGGCGTTTTTTAGTGTTAATGAGCTTTGGAGTTTATTGGCTTTTTTCTGAACGCCCGACATTTGCGCTAAAAAACGCAAAACGCCGGAAAACACTCAAACGTCGGCGCCATCGTTTTTAGCGTTGTTTTATCCATTGAGAAGAAAAAAGAAAAAGCTACACTGAAAAACGCTGATTAAGCTATTGCAAAAACGCAAAAAAAAACGTTGAAAGGCTCCCTGCAAAGCTACTGGCGTTTTTTTTTATAGCTTTTATCAGCTTCAGTGTGCATGGAGCCTAAAAATTGAAATAAAAGGCAATACATTTGTGTGTACATATAAACAAACAAAAAAAAAATTATAAATAGTTTATTTTTTCCTTTTTATCCACATACCTTCTGTTCTCTCTTAGCTGCATATGGAGTTCAGAGAGCTGGGAGAGGAGACACAGCAGCACACTGATTTTCTTCCCAGTGAATGGCTGTGCAGGGGTTTGGTGGTGTCAGGACAAGTCTGATCATCGGAGGAGAGCAGGCTGAGTTCCGAGCACAGCTAGAAAACTGACCACACACACACAACTCGGATGCAACTGAATAGGAGTCGGTTCTGTCACGGTCCACCCAAAAGTGATGCTTTATTTTTGCTATTTACTGGAGAAATAATTCATCTGGCAGCAGGGTGGATTTGATTTAAATTCGCTAGTAAAAATTTTAAAGAGCAACTGTCATCTCTGTCCCGCAGCGTCTCCTCCTCCTCCGACCCGCTGGTGACTCACCGATGGTCCCATTCACTTTAATGGGACGGCTGGTGATGCGGCAGTGACACAACAAGGTGAGGGACGTGGCGGCAGCAACTGAGTGGATGCCTGCTAACAGACGCTGCCATGATGGGTCTGAAATGACAGGTGCTCTTTAAATGTAAAGAATTTTTCTTGCTGGTAGTTAGAATCTTTAACATTTGCAAACAAATTGAAGGTTTCCTATTTAGAATAATAAGCTGTCAGGTTAGTAAAACAGCGATACCAGAAGCGATTCAATCATACAGTTTGTAGTGTACATTGATTTGCAAAACAATGGGATAAAGGAATATTCCTGAACTTTGTTTTATCTCATGGTTACTGTGACATTGTATGAATGCTTCAATGCAGTGCATGTTATCTCGGCTTACAGAGCTTGGATTCATGAATGAGTTTACCAAAAATGGAAATATTGCAGAATATTCAGCCTCATGCTGCATAACTGAGCTCCATTTCATGATGAATAAACAAACGTATTAACCACTTAAGCCCCGGACCATAATGCTGCCTAAAGACCCAAGGTGTTTTTACAGTTCGGCACTGCGTCGCTTTAACAGGCAATTGCGCGGTCGTGCGACATGGCTCCCAAACAAAATTGGCGTCTTTTTTTCCCCACAAATAGAGCTTTCTTTTGGTGGTATTTGATCACATCTGCGGTTTTTAGTTTTTGCGCTATAAACAAAAATAGAGCGACAATTTTGAAAAAAATGCAATATTTTTTACTTTTTGCTATAATAAATATCCCCCAAAAACATATATAAAAACATTTTTTTCCCTCAGTTTAGGCCGATACGTATTCTTCTACCTATTTTTAGTAAAAAAAATCGCAATAAGCGTTTATCGATTGGTTTGCGCAAAATTTATAGCGTTTACAAAATAGGGGATAGTTTTATTGCATTTTTATAATTTTTTTTTTTTTTACTACTAATGGCGGCGATCAGCAATTTTTTTCGTGACTGCGACATTATGGCGGACACTTCGGCCAATTTTGACACGTTTTTGGGACCATTGTCATTTTCACAGCAAAAAATGCATTTAAATTGCATTGTTTATTGTGAAAATGACAGTTGCAGTTTGGGAGTTAAACACAGGGGGCGCTGTAGGAGTTAGGGTTCACCTAGTGTGTGTTTACAACTGTAGGGGGGTGTGGCTGTAGGACTGACATCATCGATCGAGTCTCCCTATAAAGGGGATGACACGATCGATGCGCCGCCACAGTGAAGCACGGGGAAGCCGTGTTTACATACGGCTCTCCCCGTTCTTCAGCTCCGGGGAGCGATCGCGACGGAGCGGCTATAAACTAATAGCCGCGCCCTCGGCCCGGATCGCTCCCCAAGGGAACCCGACCGCCACATGTACCGGGGGGGGGTCCCGATCGGACCCCCCACCTGCTAATAGGCAAGGACGTACATTAACGACCATGTGCCTGTATGTGCCATATTGTGGACGTACATTTACATGCGGAGGTCGGGAAGTGGTTAATGTATCCTTATCTTTAGATAGATTTTTTTACTTCAAAAGCATTTTATTTAAAAATGTTGATAAAAATCAAAAACATCTGATCTAATTTGACCACTTCCGGACTGCCCACCGTCGTTTTACGTCAGTATTTTGAAGAGGAATATCTTTGTTATGGCAGCAGCTAGCTACCATAACCCCCGGTATCCTCTTCTTCTGCAGTCGGCCCGCTCAAAGATAAAATGGTCTCTGCAGCAGATTCGCTGCACAATCACTTTTATCGGCAGCGGGGGGGGGGGGGGGGGCACTCCAGAGCCCTCGGAGGTAATCGCATTTTGTTGCTGGCTTGGTATGAAGATGAATGAGGGGAATATGGGCACCCACCTGTCTCCATATCATTGCAGGGTGGAAGCGACATCAAATCGTCACTTCCGCCCAATGCTCTTAAAGAGACTTTTTTTATTATTGTATTTTAGTGTAAATATGAGATCTGACGTCTTTTTGACTCCAGCGGACCTGTCATGCTTTTTTTTCTTTTACAAGGGATGTTTACATTCCTTGTAATAGGAATCAAAATGGCACTTCTTTTAAAAAATAAATAAGAAAAAAATGTAAACGTGCCCCGTCCCTCTGAGCTTGCGTGAAGAAGCGAACGCATATGTGAGCAGCGCTTGCATATGAAAATGATGTTCAAACCACACATGTGAGGTATCGCCGCAATCAGGGTTGACAAATTTGCTTGGAATCTAGGAGCCAGCTAAAAAAGTTAGGAGACAGAAAACGCACTCCGTCCCGACAAGCTTGTGCGCAGAAGCGAACACATACGTGAGCAGCGCCCGCATATGTAAACGGTGTTCAAACGCAATTTTGAAGTGTGACATGTTGGGTATGAATTTACTCGGCGTAACATTATCTTTCATAATATTAAAAAAAAATTGGGATAACTTTACTGTTGTCTTATTTTTTAATAAAAAAAAGTGTAATTTTTTCCCAAAAAAGTGCGCTTGTAAGACCGCTGCGCAAATACAGCGTGACAGAAAGTATTGCAACGATCGCCATTTTATTCTCTAGGGTGTTAGGATAAAAAATATATATAATGTTTGGGGGTTCTAATTAGAGGGAAGAAGATGGCAGTGAAAAATGACATTAGAATTGCTGTTTAACTTGTAATGCTTAACGTGTAATACCAACGGCTCACCACCAGATGGCACCAGCTCACAAAAAAAAAATTTTTGCCCACCTTCCAAGCCAAGTCGCCAGGACACTATTTCTAGTCGCCATGGCGACCTGGCGCCCGGGATTTGTCGATCCCTGGCCGCAATCATCTGAGCCAGAGCAATAATTCTAGCCCTATACCTCCTCTGTAACTCAAAACATGCAACCTGTACAAATTTTTTTTAAACATCACCTATGGAGATTTTTAAGGGTAAAAGTTTGTCGCCATTCCACAAGCGGGAGCAATTTTGAAGCGTCTCACGTTGGGTATCAGTTTACTTGGCATAACATTTTCTTTCACAATATAAACAAAAATTGGGCTAACTTTACTGTTGTATTTTTTTTTTTACCCAAAAAATACGATTGTAAGACTGCTGTGCAAATATGGTGTGACAAAGTATTGCAACCACCGCCATTTTATTCTCTGGGGTGTTAGAAAAAGAATATATATAATGTTTGGAAAATCCAAGTAATTTTCTAGCAAAAAATAAATGTTTTTAACTTTTAAAGCGGAGTTCCACCCAAAATTGGAACTTCCGCTTAAACCACTCCTCGCCCCCTTACAAGCCACATTTGGCATGTTATTTTTTGGGGGGGGCAGTGGGGGCTTCAGGAGGAGTGGGACTTCCTGTCCCACTTCCGCCAAGGGGCTGGTAAGGCGAATAGCTTAATTGCCTTACTGCAGCCCCTCCCTGTAGGCCAGTGGTCATCAACCTTGTCCTCAGGGCCCACTAACAGGCCAGGTTTGCAAGATAACTGAAATACATGACAGGTGATATAATTTGCTGCTCAGTGATTGCCGTATTCTAGTCTGCATCTCCCCAAGGTAATACATAAAACCTGGCCTGTTAGTGGGCCCTGCAGGACAGGGTTGATGACCACTGCTGTAGGCCATCGCCTGGGACACATGACAGGTTCCATGCGATCGCCTGTCCAATGAGAGAGCGCAGCGCCGCTCGCGCATGTGCAGTGGGTGCCCGGCCGTGAAGCCGAAAGCTGTCACGGCCGGGTGCCCACACTTAGGATGAAGACGCCGGATGGGGAGGGGGGGAGAGGAGCGGAGCCCCGGCCGGCGCGGTGCTGGAACCGTGGAGCAGGTGAGTGTGTGTTTATTAAAAGTCAGCAGCTACACTTTTTGTAGCTGCTGACTTTTAATAAACACAAAAAATGCCTGGAACACCCCTTTAAACACCAAATCTCAGAAAGAGGCTCGGTCCTTAAAGTGGAGTTTCCATCCCAATTTTTTTTTTCATTATTGTACTCATTAGACCTAAAAAAAAAAAATGTTTTTACTCACCTGGAAATGCCTGTTGCTATGCAGTCCCACGAAATCTGCCTTCGGAATCAGCTAGGATTCTGACATCATCTCCCTCTAATGCTCCTGGGAAATGTGTGTCATCATTTCCCAGGATGCAGTGCGCTACACCATTGTAACTCCCCATCCAAGACTTCCAGGAAGTAAGTGCTTGTGGGCTTCACAATGCCCACAAGCAAAATGACAACGGTGTGGACATAGTTTTATAAACTATCTTTTTTGAGAATATATGCGGAGCGGCGGCGGATTGTAAAATAGTAAGTGACCGGATTTATATTATAAAAACGCAGGATGAAAGGACATACATTTAAAAAATGCTAATTGTGGTTGGAACCCCGCTTTAAGTGGTTAATAAAAAAATCTGATTTTTGTCTACCCTGCCTGGCAAGCTGCTATCAGTCGGACTTTATTAGTGACATGTCCTTGTTGGGTTCCTGCCTGTACATGCCTGTGGTTACAATTATTGGGTGTTCTGCTCTCCCTTCTGGAATTTTTTATATTAAGGAGAATCCAAGAGGAAGAGCGGGGGCACAGTGGTGGGTATGAACACCCAGAACTCCCGGGTGGGTACAGAAAGATTTGGGAATTGTATAATGCAACACACATAAGAAGCCAGGGACTGACTCTTCTCACCAGCTTGGTCTATAATGTAAAGTGTCCATTTTGGGTGGACTGACCCGTAAAGTGCTCCGGTTGGTTTGTGGGACTTTTTTTGCTCATAGCAGCCTGGGAAATTCTACCTCTGGTTCCATTGCACAGGAACATGGCTCCTCTTTCAGACGTATCGTTATTTTCCCATGCTCTGTTAAGGGATCACCTTGCTGATGGTTCTCTTGTTGCTGTTGGAACTCTTCCAATATTTGTAGCATGCCAAGCCTGTTATGCAAGGGTTTACTAGAGTCACTTCAGTTCACAGAGCAGAGTATAAGGAACGCTATTGAACCCAACAAATTACACTGTGTGTGTCTAATGACAATTCTGGCTCGGTATCTGATATCTTTGGCTCTGTAGTCGGGCTCCTTCGCTCTTCTCTGGTAGGACACATGGGCTGCCACAATTGTGAGACCCCAGAGGGCAGATGCTGGTGGCTCATTGTCTGTAATCATGGCTGAGATTTGTATTTTTGCCATCCATGCTGCTTGTGTAAAGTGTGATTTATGACGTGTATGTGGATATGTTCCAGGCCGCCAACACACTTTCCAGTACACTGGAACCTTGGTTTACGAGTAACGCGGTTAACAAGCGTTTTGAAAGACAAGCAACTTTTTTTTTCTAATCCTGACTCGGTTTGCAAGTGTTGTCTCGCAAAACTAGCAGAATATGAGCTAATCGGGTGTGCAGTGCAGCATTTGGCCTGAGGTGCGGGGGGCGCCAGTGACACTCGGAACGGTTCGGAGCGGTTTGAAAATACTAGGAAATACTCCCCGGGTGTTTCTGAGCCTTTCCGAAAGCATCCGATCTGTCCCTGAGGAGTATTTTCAAGGCTCTTCGGCACCCCCCCCCCCCACCTCTGGGCACATGCAGTATTGCATGCAATATAAAATAGAAGTCAATGTGGAACGAATTATCTTAATTTCCATTGACTTCTATGGGGAAACTCGCTTTGATATGCGAGTGCTTTGGATTACACACATTCTCCTGGAACGGATTATGCTCATAATCCAAGGTTCCACTGTATATGATGTAACCCCTTCCAGATTTGCCTGCCAGTGTTTATTTTGACATCAAATTTCGATTTAGTTTTAGTCGGTCTTTTGACTAAAATGGCGTTTTAATTTTAGGCATCTGAATTTTAGTTAACTAAAATAATTGAATTGAAAATATTTTCTGTGTGAAATTAACAGTTGCCTGAAATTATTAATTTACAGTAAAACCTTGGTTTGAGAGCGTTTTGCAAGACAAGCAACACTTTTTAATACATTTTAACTTGATATACAAGCGATGTCTTGATATACAAGTAGTGCCATGTCACAACTGAGTATAAAAGAGAAGAGAGGCGCCTCTAAGTGTAGCAATATGGTTACATTTAATGAAGGTACAACATTTAGCAAAATATTGCTAAACTTAGAGGTGCCTCTCTTCTCTTTAAGGCTGCATTCACAGTCGTTTTTTTCGCGCGTATTCATGCTTATTTGTGCATTTGCATACAGCGTCGTCCGATGTTTTTTATTTTAGCCAATAGGAAAAATTATCATCTTTTCATCACTTGTTGCTATGTTGGTAGATTTTTTAATCTTCTGCCTGGGTGAAAAGTTCTATTGATTAAAGCGACGAAACGCCCGTAGCAAACGCTTGTTGTCACGCAAGTCGCTTGAATCGAGCGTTTCCATTACTTTCTGTGGGAAATGCTCAAATACGCCCAATACGCGCAACAAAAAAGGGTCCGGAACTTGTTTGAGCTTCAGTCGTTCGGCGTATCGGCGTGCAGATGTGAACCATCTCCATATGGTATAATGTATTTTTTCCCCTCTAGCGTATTTGAGCGTCACGCTTCAGGCGACAAAACGCTCAGGTGTGAATGGAGCCTTATACTCTGTAGCTCCTGATGGATTTTGCTTCTAATCCCCTTGTGGAAGTTCCCACTTGTGGATGGACATTTTTTGGTTACACAGCCTATCACATTGCTGTAATCTTTTTATATGGACGATAAACTGAAGGCCTTATGAATAAATGGCTGGGGAATGAATCAATTTAGTTTCCATTATTTCTTATGGGGAAATTTGCTTTGATATACAAGTGCTTTGGATTACAAGCATGCTTCTAGAATGTATTATGCTCGCAATCCAAGGTTTTACTGTATTAGAAAAGGCCAAAGTCAAACCAAGTGGGCCTTAAAAGAAGTATAGTTTTTTTTTTTTTTTTTTTTTTTTTAAGAATCATACTTGCGTAGGTGGAGGCAGCATTGGTTTAATGCTGCATCAGCCCCCCCCCCCCCCCCCGGCGCCTCTTAAGACTGAGAACCAAGCGATCTAACACCCCTAATTGCTTGGTTCTCAGAGAGCTGCTGACTGTCAGTCACCGGCTCTCTGCTCCACACCAGAGCCCCCTGCGCTCACTGGAGCGCTGGGCTGTAAGGGGGGTGCTGGTCCATGCATGTGGGCAGATCCCGACCATATGGTCATGATCCTTCTCAAGCCTGGACTGGCTCTGTGATGTCGGCCAATAGCAAAGTTAGCGAAGTTCGTTGTTTTCATCTAAGACTTAATGTACATGGGATGTTTTAAAACCTCTCCTGAACAATATAACTCAATAGATAGTAGCAGACGTTTAAAAACCTCCATTTTGCCACATTTTCATAGAAAGGATTAATGCATGAGAACTAGGGGTGCAAAGGATCGTCATTGATCCGTGATCCGAACCGAAAAAGATTGATCCGAACCGCACACACGTGATCCGAGGATTGTTTTCTAAAAAAAAATAATAATAATAATTTGCGCATGTTCAGTCCACCCACAGCGTGGTCATGGCGAACGGAGGAGCTTAAATGCCCCGCGTCATTTAAATCCCCTGTATGGGAGCATTTTGGCTTCCCTGTCAAATATAATGATGCAGGAAAGAGGTTAGTGGATAAAACCGTGACGGTGTGTAGGCACTGTGGCACAAGAATGCCATATGAGAGTGGGAGCACATCAAGTATTGTCACTAGGGGTGCAACGGATCCTCACTGATCTGTACGGATCAGCACCGGGTCGGGACACACGGCGATCCATGGGCCTCCCGGTCCATAGGAAAGGCCCGCGGCTTCGGCCTAGCTACCGAAGCGGCGGCCATCGAGGTCCACCCGGTGCGGGGGATGCAGGCTGCTCCTCGGAAGTTTGTGGGCACTTGAGCTCAATATGTCATTGACTCCTAACAGCCCAGCGATAAGATCCATGCTGCACCTTGAGGAATCCACACGGGGAGCCGCTGCCGCCGCCGCACCGGGCGTCCAGCTGCTTGCCAGAGAAGAGAGAGGAGGCGATCGGGGGGATCTGTATGGACTGAGCAGGTAGGGGGGGGATTTTCACTAGACACTCAGCCCGCCGATCAATGACACTAAAGGGATCTGATGATTGGGATAGTTCAGGTCACAGTAGGGAACTGGTGACACCACTTTCGTACATGGGGTTGCGACTTCCACTTGGCTGCACATATAAGTATTGCGAGATGCAGTTATTTCAACACAAAACAGAGCTTATACGCTTAAATACAGTATTTGTAAATCTGACGGACTGTTTAAATGTGAAAATCAGAGGTGTTCTGTCATATTAGCAATAAACAGTCCGTCGGATTTCCAAACACTGTATTTAAGCACATAAGCTCCGTTTTGTGTTGAGAAGAACTGTGAAATCTAAAACTCTGGTGGGTGTAACAAGATTTGTCTTTTTTTTTTTTTGCTGATCCGAAAATGATCCGATCCGTGACTCCTGATCCGAGGATCGATCCGATCCGTGAGTTTTTTGATCCGTTGCACCCCTAATGAGAACGGAGGAGGAGGTTTTTTTTTCCTGGTTTCACACCCATTTATTTTTTATTTTTCCCCCCCCCAAGATACAGATCAGATGCCACCACACGTGTAGTTCCCACTTGTTGACTTTAAAGCGGTTGTCAGCCTAGGAAAAAAACCTGCAGGGCAAAGTGTAATGTGCTAGTATGCAATGAAATACTCACCTTGGAACAAAGCCCTCTCAGTGGCACCTGGGCACCGCTGAGAGGGCTGACATCTTCTCCTGTCCATTCTTCTGGGATCGTGGGCTCCAGTGCTGTGAGTGGATCATGTGCAGGAGCCCTCGGTTACATAGGTGAGGTTGAAAAAAAAACACAAGTCCATCAAGTTTGGGCAAGAAGATCTGAAGTTGCGGCACGGTATGCTGGACCTTCAGAGCACATGTGTGCTGATGTCAGGGGCTTCATGCAGGGTGAATATCTCCTAAACTGTGCAGGCAACTCGTGTAATATTTATCTCTAAAGTAGTCAATTCACTAAGAGCCGGTTCACACAAGGGCGACTCGGCCGCCTGACAAGTCACGCTCCGCTCTGTTCAATAGAACTGTTCTAATAGGAGCGACGCAAGTCACTCCGACTTAGAAAAAGGTTCTTGTACGACTCGGGGCGATTTGCATTGACTTCAATACAGAAGTCATTTTGCAAATCGCCTCTCAAGTCGTCTTGAGATCGCCTTGACGATTCGCCCCCAAAGTCGTGCCGCCCCTGTGTGAACCGGGTCTAAACGTTTTATTTATGGAATGCATTAAATATTTATGTTTTGCGATATTTTACGTTTTCTCTCAAAGTTCTGCAGGCTGACTCTGCACCATAAGGCACACAGCAATATTGGGAAACTATGAAAACATTCTAGTGCTTTCATTCACAAATCTCTCCCGCTGATGAAATGTTACAATTTATTTTCATTCCTGAGCTCAGATGAGAAAATGTTCACACAGATACATTGTATACTTTTCACTTCCTGGCCAGTGCAGAGTCCCTCAGATTGTACTGTATATTTCTAAAATACCGGGTGTTCCAGACTTTTTTTTAAGTTTATTAAAAGTCAGCAGCTACAAAAAGTGTAGCTGCTGGCTTTTAATAAACAGACACTTACCTGCTCCACGGTTCAAGCGACACGCCGGCCGGGGCTCCGCTTCTCGCCGGCCGGCGTCTTCATTCCTAGTGTGGGCACCCGGCAGTGACAGCTTTCGGCTTCACGGCCGGGCCCCCACTGCGCATGCACGAGCGGCACTGCGCATGCGCGAGCGGTGCGGCGCCATCCGATTGGACAGGCGCTCGCCTACAGGGAGGGGCTGCAATAAGGCGATTAAGCTAATCGCCTTACCAGACCCTCAGCGGAAGGAGGAAGTGGGACAGGAAGTCCCCTTCTCCTGAAGCCCCCACTACCCCCCCCAAAAAATTATGTGGCATGTGAGGGGGCAAGGAGTGGGTTAAGCGGAAGTTCAATTTTTAGGTAGAACTCCGCTTTAATAAAGTGAACATACGTGAGGGCCTGTTTTGCCTGACATTCTTTGAACCGTTAAAATGGAATGCATATTAACTAATATACACTGCCCAACAAGAATTCTCTTGCCTTTGTGGCTGTGTGGTGAAGAGTATAAGGATGATCTCGGGCGTGTTATTTGGATATACCGCATTTATCCGCGTGTAACACGCAACTTCACTTTTAGAGGAAAGTTTCAGGAAAAAATTCAATTTTTATATAAAGAACTGTGAAGCAAAATAAGGGCCGGAGCCCATGAATGCAGCCTGATCGATGCCCACCTGCAGCCTCGGAGGGGGGCGGGACGAGCCCCAACAGATTACATACAGGAGAATCTCCTGTTTTTACTCTGCAGCCTCATTGGATGAGCCCCAACAGATTACATATAAGAGAATCTCCTGTTTACTCTGCAGCCTCATTGGACGAGCCCCAACAGATTACATACAGGAGAATCTCTTGTTTACTCTGCAGCCTCTTTAATACAAAGTCCCGCCTCCTATGATAGACAGAACAGTCGTCCAATGCCAGCCCAGAAAGACGGGACTTCCTATTACAGAGGCTGCCAAGTAAATAGGAGATTCTCCTGTATGTAATCTGACGGCACTCGCCCCGCCCCCTCTCTGTCCCCTCGGAGGAATGATAAATATGGTATATATCTTTTGTGTCCCCCCCAACGAATCCCTGTGTGCTGCGCAGCGCTCGGGGATTCGTTGGGGGCCACAAAAGATATATAATCTCTCTCTCCAAATGACCAGTGGGGCCGTATAAACCCGGATCATGGGCTGCAATTGGCCGGACTTTGGACGTGCCTGTTTTCATGATTTTATCTTTTTTTCTGTATTCATTTCACTGTTTTAACAAATATGTAGTATTTTCCTCACATGCAATATTTTACTTACTTATTATCTCCTATTCATATCGCACGTGGGTACCTTTAGTGAATTGACCCCTTATTGCGTTATTCTTTTGCTCAGGATGCGATTCGTACACTGAACACGCTGCAGACGAATGCCAGTTACCTGGACCAGGTGAAGAGGCAGAGAAATGATCCTTGGATACAGCTTGCTGCTATGAATGGCTTTTTGGAGAGAAGCGGCCTCTCGGTAAGTAACATCACATGGGTCTGATTGGTGATGGCTTTTGTGCATTGTACATGTTTTCCTAAGGCTCTCAGTGATGTTTGGATGGTAGACCTACTCACAGTTCTTCATAGCTAACTGCTTGGGAGATGTTGTGGAGAAAAAGGTTTTAGTCTTTAAACGGTTAAACTTCCTTCATCTATAGACCAAAGTTCATCCCTTTTTGATCTAAGAAAAATGTTACAATGTTTGGTTATCTCCAATGTTGAGATAAACCTTGGCAGGCTGCCTGGATTTTTTTTTTTTTTGTCAGCTTTCAGGAGTGAGCAGAGAACTCTGCGCTTGTTACATTGAATCGGGGAAATGCTGTTTTAAGATCGGGAGGGGGGTAGAATTGCGATTCCTTAACGATTAATCCTGCAGCTCTAGCTTAACCTAAAACAAGTAGCTTGGGGAAAAGATTTGGGACTTTGTATGAAATATGCGGCCGAGTTGGCCATGTGAACGTGGAGTGGCTGGCAATAAAAAAACATTTAATAACATTGTGTCATCTTGTATACATAATGGCAGAACATAAACACATTATATAAATTGTAAATGAGTTTATTATATAAACATCATAAAATAGCATAACAGCACAAAAATGACACAATGATGATCATGAAACCGCCAGACACAAACAACCATGCACACATACATATAACATATGGGTCTAGGCCAGGGGTGGCAAACACAAGGCCGCAGGCCGAATCTGGCCCGCCAGACCTTGCCATGTGGCCCGCGCACCGGCCGTCCGTTGCCACTAGTGGTGCAACGGATCGTGATCCACGGAGCGCACCGCTGCCTCGGCCTTAGGAAAGGCAGCGGCTTCGGCCTAGCTCCGGAGTGGTCGGCCATCTTGGTACACCCGGCTCCTGTAATGAACGTCCCGGAGATCCAATCCCGGGACCACGGGACGTCAATCATAGGCGCCGCAGACTCCAGAAGGCGGCAATTACAAGCCTCCTCCACAACATGCACTGTAAAGATCCCGGCTCTCCTCTCCTCCCCTCCTTGCTGGCTGGCTGCCGTGACACATGTCAGGTAGGTCCATGTTGCATGTATGTCAGGTAGGTGAAGTCATTGTGTATGTCAGGTAGGCCCATGTATGTCAGGTAGGTGAGGTCAGTGTATGTCAGGTAGGTCTATGCATGTCAGGTAGGTGAGGTTAGTGTATGTCAGGTAGGTCCATGTATGTCAGGTAGCCCATGCCATCCTATCCCACTCCACCATACCCCATTCCATCCCATCCTACCCCACCCCCATCCCATCCTACAGCATCCCCCCCCCCCCCACCCCATCTCGACCCCATCCCTTCCTATCCCACTTCACCCCACCCCATCCCTGGGAGGATGGAAGGAGAGTGGAGGGTACAGAGGTCAGATATTGCACACGGTCCATAGCATACTCCTGTATCCTGCATTTCGTACGCAGCAAACTCCTGAACCCTGCGCTCCATAAAACCAGTAATAAACAAATGCAGTGACAATTATTTATGATAATAGTGGACACATAGTCTTACAGATACAACCGGCCCTTTGAGGGCAACCATACTGCTAATGCGGCCCCCGATGAATTTGAGTTTGCCACCCCTGGTCTAGGCAAATGCAGCATATTGTAAAAATAGGTTGGTAACGGTCTTGATTTAATGATCATAAGGCATCTATATAGCTCGACGCATTTCATGGATACCTCGAATCGTCAGGAGCAGATGCAGTATCATGGTCTATAAAGGATATATAGAATAAGTTCAGGGGCTAGCCAAAGGTACAGTCAGGGAATGAAGAGTACAACTCATAGTAATAATAATAAGTATACATCATGGACTGAGGATGGTAGTCTTAGATTGTCCATTGTTACTTACAAGGGACCTGTATGTGCGGGTGATGGACATCAAGGTCCAGAGCCAACCAGGGGTAACCTAAAACAAGCCTCAGGCGCAGCTAAGCAGCCATTGTTGTGGCTTGGAAATTTCCCTTTAAAGCGACTCTACTTTTTTTGCTCGATAGAAATCTTAAAGTGGATGCAACGGTGCTATTGTCTTCTGCAGCGATCAATCAAAGTCAGTCAGCCAATCGGGGTAGAGAGCAGGTGGGGCCGGGTCAGGGCTTTGTGTCTGACTAGATACATAGAGCCCTGACTCGGCTCAGGTCCCCCCATAGAAAGCTGCTGGCTAAGGGGGCACTCGATAAGAGGGAGAGGCCAGGAGCAGGAAAGAGCAACCCAAGAAGAGGTGGATACAGGCTGCTCTGTGCAAAACCAACTGCACAGAGAAGGTAAGTATAACATGTTTGTTATTTAAAAAAAAAATACTTTACGTTCACTAATGATATATGAGGGTACTTCAAAAATCCGCTCCGTTAGCCCGTTTGGCTCAGCCGGGATCATCCGTAAATCCCCGCTGAGCTGACGGCGGACAGGGCGGTCCCCGCACACTGTGCAGAGACCGCCCTGTCTCTCCTCCGCTCTCCCCTATGGGGAATCGGATGAATACGGACCGTGTGTCCATATTCATCTGATCTGTTCCGCCGGACGGAAGAAAAATAGGGGTTTCTTCCGTCCGCAAAAGCGGATCTTTGCGGAGGCGGATGGTTGCGGACGTTAGCGGACTTGTAATAAACGGACCGTTTGTCCGTATGTGTGAAAGGGCCCTTATACATATAAATAGTGTGATAACTTTTTGAAGACCCCTTGTATTCACCAATGTGGAGCTGCATGCTTTTACGTCTTTTATATCTGCCTATAGTTCAGCTGTAATTCTTTCAGGTCTCGCACAGCCTGTGGTGCATATCTGTGTTTGGCAGGCCGTGTGTGTGTGGGGCTTTTGCACCTGTGCCTGCATGCCTGTCATACTGGGCTGTGCAGGTGAGTCCATACAGCCACAGACTGCCTGTGTTACAGACTAAACAAACTCCCCTTGCACACTGTTCAGGCCTCTGCCCCGTATGACTGAGCCCATAAAACCCTATTTATTCAAATGAAGAAAGAAACATTCTCAGACAGCTCCAACCAGCCAATCACCTTGAGTCCTGTGCTTGAAAGTGACAGTTGAATGAAAATTACGTTTTGATCATCAAGTTGTCTGACACCATTCTTCCCCCAACGGTCCAGTGATTTGTTTGAAAGTGATTATTTCACACAAGAGTTGCATTGTGTGATCCCAGCCTAGCAGAAGGAATCCTTTCAGGCTTCGGTCCTGCAATATATTTCAACACATCATTTAATAAAGGGGGGGGGGGGGGTTGTAAAATTACAGTGCCTACAGGAACTAGTGTAAAATCACGAGCCCCAGGCCAACCTTTTGCAGCCAGGGCAATGTTCTATCAGCAGCTGCAAAGAAGCATAAAATAAGGGGGGCCCGTACCTTTTTGATGGTATTTATAGGAAGTTGTTGAGGATTCATGTATGCATGCTTTTGTGCTTGTGAGTTCCAGGGCCAAACTCTAGTATGTTCTGGTCTCTTGTACTGACTGTTTGTTTTGTGTTTTCAGGTGGAAGACTTGGATCAGCTAAATATAATTCATGTGACTGGAACAAAGGGCAAGGTGAGTTGCAGAGGAGGAGAACAGCATTCAGAGGAAAAGGTTAATGTTAAAGTGCAACGTTCAGTTCATTATCCTGTGGCTGAACACATGAAGCGTAAAATCTTACAACAGCCACATTTGGGAAAAGATAAAAAATAAATAAAATAAAGTCTGAAGCACACTCGGTTTCATGCTCTGACCTGCAGAAAACTGCCTACAGCCTTGCCCAAAAGTTTTTAGACTGACACACAAACTAATTTTCACAAAGTCTGCTGCCTCAGTTTTTTTATGGCAATTTTACACATACTCCAGAATGTTATGAAGAGTGATCAGATGAATTGCAGTTTAATTGCAAAGTCCCTCTTTGCCATGAAAATGAACTTAATCCCATTAAAAAACATTTCCCCTGCATTTGTGAAGAAGGCTTCAGGGTGCCCAAGAAAGTCCAGCAATCGTCAGGACCGTCTTAGTTGATTCAGCCGCAGGATCGGGGCACCACCAGTGCAGAGCTTGCTCAGGAATAGCAGCAGGTAGGTGTGAATGGATTGGCACACACAGTAAAGAGAAGACTTTTGGAGGATGGCCTGGTGTCAAGAAGGGCAACAAAGAAGCCACTTCTCTCCAGGAAAAACATCAGGAGCAGACTGATATTATGCAAAAGGTACAGGGATTGGACTGCTGAGGACCGGGGGGTAAAGTAATTTTCTCTGATTCCCCTTTCCGATTGTTTGGGGCATCCGGAAAAAAAACGTATTTGGAGAAGAAAAGCTGAGCGCTACCATCAGTCCTGTGTCATGCCAACAGTAAAGCATCCCGAGATGTGTGGGGTTGCTTCTCAGCCAAGGGAGGGGCTCATTTATAATTTTGTCTAAGAACACGGCCGTGAATAACGAATGGTACAAAAACATCATCTGAGAGCAACTTCTCCCACCCATCCAGGAACAGTTGGGCAATGAACAATGTATTTTCCAGCATGATGGAGTACCTTGTCATAAAGCAAAAGTGATCACTAAGTGGCTTGGGGAACAAAACATCGACATTGTCAGGTTGAAAAAAGACACAAGTCCAAGTTCAACCAATATTTTGGGTCCATGGCCAGGAAACTCCCCAGACCTTAATCCCATTGAGAACTTGTGGTCAATCCTCAAGAGGCGGGTGAACAAAATAACAAATTCTGACAAACTCCAAGCATTGATTATGTAAGAATGGACTGCCATCAGTCAGAATGTGGCCCAGAATTTGATTGACAGCATGCCAGGGTGAATTGCAGAGGTCTTGAAAAAGAAAGGTCAACACTGCAAATATGGACTTTTTGCAGAAACTTAGGCTTGCCATACATGGTTGAATTTTCTTTTGAAAATCAGAAATTTTTGTGATCCGATGGTGCCACCATTCATTTCAAAATTCGGCCAACCAAGCCTTCAATTTCACCTCATGTTGCTACAGAAAATAATTTTCGTGTCTGGGAATTTTCTTTTCTTGGACATGCGCATTTCTTTTTCGATTTACAGTTCTTGCACATTTCTCCCTTCATTGATTAGAAAATTGTTTGTTTTTCAAAACATTTCCAACACGCACGATTACTCAAATTCCAAGGCCAGACAAAAATCGGCTGTTGCTGCAGCCCACTAATGGTGCGAAATTCGAACGAAACGTCTTGGATAAGATTTTCAAAAAGAAAATTATTTCCAAAAATTCAACCCATGTATGGCCTGCTTTAATGTAATTGTCAATAAAAGCCTTTGACACGTATGAAATGCCTGTAATTATACGTCAGTATACCATAGTAACATCTAAAAATACTGAGGCAGCAGGCTTTGTGAAAATTAATATTTGCATCATTGTCAAATCTTTTGGCCACGGCTGTATATCCAATTGTATCAGCCCCACTTTTTTCATTTCGGTAGTATTTAAAGGGTGACATCTATTTGTGATGTGAACTGTTGGCTAAATGTGACATGGTGGTTACAGTAACTTTTTGCATGCAGGGAGTTGCCACGTTTGCATGCAGGGAGTTGTTTTAAAATTCAAGTGAAATTTTAATAGGCACCAAGTCAAATTACCCCAGAGGAGAGGCAGGCTGTGGTTTTTACTATTTCCTACACCATCCAAAATTAAAGGGGTTGTAAAGGTACAGGCTTTTTCACCTTAATGCATTCCATGCATTAAGGTGAAAAAACATCTGAGGATTAGCTGGCTTCTCGGCTCATTCATTAGTTGATAGCAGCGCAGCCATTGGCTCCCGCTGCTGTCAATCAAATCAATGACGTGTCAGGGGGCGGGACCGAGTGATACAGTTGGAGGCTATAGCCGCATTCTGTATCACGGGAGCGCGCCCGCAAGGACTATGGACCATGGGAGAGAGTTTCCATGATGGAGGTTAGTTCTTGCGGGAGGAGCCGAGACAGCCGCTGAGGGACCCCAGAAGACCAGGATTGGTGCCACTCTGTGCAAAACGAGGTGCACAGTGGAGGTAAGTATAACATGTTTGTTATTTTAAAATAAAAAGGGAAGCTTTTAGTGTCCCTATTAAGAAACTTTTTGGATATAGATAAACTTTAAAAGGTATGTGTAGTGTTGCAGAAATCTGTTTGTCTCACTCTCCGTCCCTCATTATCATTACAATCTTGCATGTATTTACAGACCAGTGTGCCTCCCACCATTCCCTGTTCTTTCTTTTTTTTTCATAATAAGCATCCTTTACCTGCCGACATTCCTCTTTTCACTTCCTCATGGTTTGTTTTTGCTCAGAAGTTGCTCTATTTCTTCTCTGTTCTGTTCACTTCCTGCTTGTCTGATTGTTACTCACCACCGTGTTGGGAGGCTTTACTGCGGTGGTCAGTAACGTTCTCGCCCCCTCCTGGGAACTACATCTGTGTGGCAGGGCACTCTCTACGTGTCAGGCCGCGTACACACGGTCGATCCTTCCGATGAGAATGGTCCGACGGACCGTTTTCATCGGTTCACCGCAGAAGTGGCCTGACGGCCTGATATGCGTACACACCGTCAGTCCAAAATCTGATCGGGTCAGATCGCGGTGACGTCAAACACACGACGTGCTGAATAAAACGAAGTTCAATGCTTCCAAGCATGCGTCGACTTGATTCTGAGCATGCGCGGGTTTTGAACCGATGCTTTCTGTACTAACCATCGGTTTGGACTGATCGGGCAGCGGTCCATCAGTTCGGTTTTGAAGCATGTTTTAAAATTTTGGACGGAAGGAAAACAGACCGATGGGCTATACACACCGTCGGTTTGGACCGATGAAACTGAACCTCGGTCCATTCTCATCGGTTTTGTCCGACCATGTGTACGGGGCTTTAGAGACTTCAAGGAGGTGTGAATTACTGGGCATACCGCAATTCATACTGGGAAATGTAGTTCTTACATGAACGAGCGCATCTAACCAGGAAGTGAATGAGAGAACAGAAACTAGAACGCCGGAGGTGATATAGATGAAGGAATTTAATAGGTATTTACTTGTTTTTTAACAGAATCATTACACTATTCTGTCTGTCTACCTGCAGACATTCATTTTAGGCAAAACATTTTTTTTCCTTTACAACTCCTTTAATGCTTCAGGCAGGCATACTTTTCAGCCTATGGGGCTACAGCTATGCCCTGCACGTCTTGCTCTAGCTGGACCATAGGAAAAAACGAGCTTGTCCCAACTGTCAAGGCTGTTTTTGTACAGGAAGAATAAAGGGTTGCTGTCATCTAAATTTTGTGACTACATTTAATGTTTTTATGAGGGTGGGGGACTGTTTTTGGTAAACCCGCACCTACCCATTTAAAGTTATACTAAAGGTGTTTTTTTTTTTTTAATTAACAACCTTGTTTTACTTGTTCTGTGCATTGGTTTTGCACATAGCAGCCCTGATTCTCCTTTTCTTGTGTCCCCTGTCAGTTTTTAGAACCACTTTAAACTGTGTGAGTTGGTAACTATTTCTTTGGCCTATCTTAGACTGCACTTTTAAAAAGAGGGAAATACATTGCATGCATTACCTCTTGCAATAAATGTCCAGCCATATATATAGCAAAAGTTAAACATTAAAGCCTGCATAGGAATCTGTCTCCTTTCTTCCATTTTTTGTTCTCTGTGTTCTTTGCCACTGAATGCATGATCTGAGAATATGATGAACGTCTTGAACTATTCTCCTCCAGCGTTACACACCTTTATAGGTGACTCCGTTTAAAAAAATCCTTTTGGAGTCAATAGGCCAGATCCACGTACCTCAGCGCATTAATCCGCCGGGCGTAGCGTATCTACGCCGCCGTAACTTATCTTTTTTTTTTCTCGAATCCTCAAAGAATTTGCGCCGTAAGTTACGGCGGCGTAGTGCATCTTTGGCGGCGTAATGGCTCGCCATTCAAATCTCTGTGATGGGGGCGTGTTTTATGTAAATACGTTGTGACCCGACGCAAACAACGTTTTTTTTAACTGCGCATGCGCCGTCCGGGGGGGTATCCCAGTGCGCTATACGCCGGAAAAAGCCGAGCGCAAACGACGTAAACAAATGCGCCGGACGTACGTTCGTGGATCGCCGTAACTAGCTAATTTGCATACTCAACGCGGACTTCGACAGAAATGCCACCTAGCGGCCTCTGAAAAATTGCACCTAAGATCCGACGGCGTACGAAGATGTACACCTGTCGGATCCATCCGAGATGCCGTCGTATCTTGTTTTGTAGATACAAAACAAAGATACGACGCGCAAAATTTGAAATTACGCGGCGTATCAATAGATACGCCGGCATAATTGTTCTGTGGATCTGGCCCAATGTCTTCATTTAAGAACAGTTGGTCTACTGTGTTAACAGCTATGTACGCTGCAAGGGAAATGCTATTTTCATTTATTTATTCCCCCCTCCGTCTTTATGAAGAAAGTTGGTAATCTCCTTCTTAAAGTGTTTGTTACGTCAACATTTCATATTCCTGGTTGGTGCCTGCTGTACCATGTATAAGAAAGTATCCTGTTCTCTTTTTATTGCTTGCTTTGTGTGAAATCCCTGGTGTTACTGCCAGTCCCTCTGCTTTTCTTTTAAAAACTGACCATGTTAAGCCTGAGAGCACAGCGTGGTCAGTTCTCTAGTTGTGCTGGGAACTCAGCCTGCTCTCCTCCAATGATCAGACTTGCTTCGTTCCAATGTGGTCACAGACGAAAGAAAAAAAAATCAAGAGACATTTTTCGCTTTATGCAGAAATGTTGATCTGAAATATATTTTATTGTGAAATGTAACTTTTTTTTTCTATATGTTACTAATATTGCTTTTGTGACACATGACCAATCTTTGTTTCTTCTGTATTCAGGGGTCTACATGTGCCTTCACTGAGCAGATTCTGCGGAACTGCGGCCTAAAGACAGGATTTTATAGGTAATTATCAGTCCAATGGAGGTTTTGCATGTGTGAGGCATGGGTGGCCAATGAATTGCTATACACAGATTTGTTATGAGTGTGTTTTGTAGCCTAGGGAAGACCGTGAATAAGTTATTCCTTCACGTGATAAGGAGGCTAATTGCTGAGTTCCTGTCAAATGAGAGCTACTGTGGATAACTGATGAGTTCAAAGTTCTTGACAGTACAGAGTACAACCAGCGCTCAGCTGTCAGTGTCGCATAAAATGGTGATCGTTGCAATTTTTATGCCAGGTCCTCTTTATGGAGAGATCTGGGTTCTATAAGTCACCACATCTCTCGCCTATGCTGGGAAGCCTAAGATCAATTTATTTTTTATTTTTTTATCTCTTTATCTGACTTTCTAGCAAAAAAGGCAGCGTTTACATCTGCCAAAGCTGGAAGTGACGTCATTACGTCGCTTCCAGCCTCCGAGGGTCATTAACCACTTCCATACCGGGCACATATACCCCCCTCCTGCCCAGGTGAAATTTCAGCTTCTGGCACGGCGTCACTTTAACTGACAATTGCGAGGTCGTGCGACGTGGCTCCTAAACAAAATTGACGCCCTTTTTTTTCCCCACAAATAGAGCTTTCTTTTGGTGGTATTTGATCACCTCTGCGGTTTTTATTTTTTGCAACATAAACAAAAAAAGCAACAATTTTGAAAAAAAATACAATATTTTTTACTTGTTGCTATAATAAATAGCCCAATTTTTTTTTTCCAAATTTTTTTTTCTCAGTTTAGGTCGATACGTATTCTTCTACATATTTTTGGTAAAAAAAAAAAAAATCGCAATAAGCGCTTACAAAATATGGGACAGAATTATTATTATTATTATTATATTTTTTTTTTTTTTTTTTATTAGTAATGGCGGCGATCTGCGATTTTTTTTTTTATTGGGACTGCGACATTATGGCGGACACCTTTGACACATTTTTGGCGCCATTCACATTTATACAGCGATCAGTGCTATAAATATGCACTAATTACTGTATAAATGTGACTGGCATTGAAGGGGTTAACACTAGGGGGTGAGGAAGGGGTTAAATGTGTATCCTGGGTGTGTTCTAACTGTGGGGGGAGGGGACTGACTGGGGGAGGTGACCGATGCTGTGTCCCTATGTACAAGAGACACAGATCCGTCTCCTCTCTCCCCTGACAGGACGTGGAGCTCTGTGTTTACACACAGAGCTCCACGTCCCTGCTCTGTCATTACCGATCGCGGGAGCCTGGCGGACATCGCGACCGCCAGGCACGCGCATCGGCATCTCGGGGACGCGCCGGGCGCACGCCCCCCCGGCGCGCTCGCGCGCCCCCCAGTGGCCGAAGGAATCCAGGACGTCAATTGACGTCCTGTTGGATTTCCACAGCCACCGTGAAGCCGTCATTTTACATGACGCGTGGTTAAGATGGCCATCTAGTCCATGGCTAGCTCTATAGCAAACCGTCGCTGCCAGGGGAAACATTCTTCGCCTCCCCGATCGCACAGGAGAGATCGGAGAAGCACCGGAGAGCGGCTGGAGGGGGACGTTGCTTACTGCTGCCTGTAAAAGCAATCAAGCAAGGCTTTTGCACTGTAGGGAATTGCCGACTGCAAAAAAAAAGATATCTGGATGATTCCTGCAGCTGTAAGTATCATTCAGATATCTCCACTCAAAGTAAGTGACGTCCTACTGGCGAAAGAGGTTAATGTGAGAATAAACAACTAAAATGTTACAAATAAACAATAAAAAAAAATAAAAAATCAGCGACCAATCTAGCCACCCTTCTTTTCAATAAGTCATAAGCCTTCCATTCATGGAGTCTGTCCGTTTCTTGATCTGTTGACCATCAACTTTTCTTGCAGCAGCAACCACAGCCTCTGAGACACTGTTCGGAGAGGTGTACTGTTTTCCTTCACTGTAAATCTCCTGTTTAAGAATGGCCCACATGCTTTGGAGGGTTTAGGTCAGGTGAGGAAGGGGGCCATGTCATTATTCTTTCATCTTTAAAGTGGTTGTATACGCTGTACAACCACTTTTCCCTACAGGTATGCCTATAATAAGGCTTACCTGTAAGGTACTGGAAATATCTCCTAAACCTCTACGGTTTAGGAGATATTCGCCATATGTGCCGGCGCCAATATAATCGGCGCATGCGCACTGAAGAAAGGGCGTGGTCCGTGCCGTTTCTATAGTGCTTGTGCCGTGACGCGACTCCGGCCAATAGCAGAGCCGGAGTCCGTGGTCTCGGAAGGAAGATGGACGCGATTACACAGCGCTGACATTGCAGGCTTCTTCTGCAGGTAAGTGGCACATATTGGGCTAGTATGCGATGCATACTAGCCCATTATCCTTTTACTTTGCAGGGAACAAAGAGGAGGTAAAACCATCAGGGTTTACTTCCTCTTTAAGGTCTTTACTGGCTAGCCATGCAGTGGAGCACTTCGATGCAAGCAATGGAGCATGGTCCTGCATAAATTTCATGGTCGTCATGATTTTTCCTGTACTTCTGCTTGAAGAAAGTGTCTTCTAAAAACTGACAGTAGGTTTGGGAGTTGATTTTTTGAGTTCATGTTCAACCCAAAAAGGTCCAACTAGCTCATCTTTAATATTACCATCCCATACCAGTACTCTACTGTGCTGGTGTCTGAATTGAAATGGAACTCTGTGCCCGTTACTGATCCAGCCACAGGCCCATCCATCTGGTCCGTCAAAAGTCACTCTAATTTCATCAGTCCATAAAACCCTTTAAAAAATCTATCTTCAGATATTTGTTGGCCCAGTCTTGTCTATGTGTCTTGTTCAGTGGTGGTCGGGTATCAGCCTGCCTTACCTTGGCCAGGTCCCTGAGCACTGAACACCTTGCACTTGTGGGCACTCCAGGTAGGTTGCAGTTCTGGAATATGACGACACTGGAGGATAATGGGTTCCTGGTAGCTTCACCTTTTTGATTCTTCTAAAATCTTTGGCATCTTTTTTTTTATTTAATTTTTTCTCAAAAAATTTCTTGCAACCCCGTTGACTATTTGCAACAACACATTTGATTGTTCTGTGATCACACCCCAATATCTTAGCAATTTTAAGAGTGCTGCATCTCTCTTAAAGACTTTCTACAGTTTTTGACTTTTCAGAGTTGGCTTAATCTTTTTTTGGCCCATTTTGCCTGAGGAAAAGAAGCTGCCAAACAATTATGCACACCTTGATATTGGGTGTTGATCTCCTTAGGCCACACCCTCCCTCATTACACAAATACACATCACCTGATATACTTAAATCCAATATGCATTCAAGTTTATCCAGCTTGGAGTTGGACAATGTGCATAAACATGATGATTTGGTCAAAATGCTCACTAATAATTGTGCACACAGTGTAACGGGAGAAATTGTTAAAAAAAAAAAAGTAAAGGTAAAGAGGACACATTTCTATATGGTAGGGATCCTAAATGCCTTTTTTACTGGTTACGTTGCATCGTTGTGACTCCTACTCAAGTTGGCGTTAAAGCGGAACCCCTGGCAAACATCTAGATTGACATTTGAAATATGAGAGCTGTTTTACATGCCAAGGTATATATTTGTGTATCCTGTCCTTTTTTTTTTTACACGATCAGTTATACAACTAAGTCTTGTCCCCCACCTAAAAAAATGTAATCCTTTATATTGTGGGGGTAATCCACAAAGATCCGGCGTAACGTAAATTTTCCCATTTAAGTTACACTGCCTTAAAATTTCTACCCAAGTGCCCGATCCACAAAGCACTTACCTAGAAATTTTTGGCTGTGTAACTTAAATTCCGCCGGCGCAAGACGTTCCTCTTTTCATGGGGGCGATTCCCATTTAAATTAGGCGCGCTCCCGCGCCGGCCGTACTGCGCATGCTCGTGACGTAATTTTCCCGACGTGCATAGCGCGAAATTACGTTACGCCGAGCTTTGTGGATTGCGATGGGTCAATAAAGTTGCGTCGGGAAAAAAAAAAGATACGGCGGGGAAAAAAAATTCAAAACAAAAAAAAAATCGCGTCGCTGGACAGAAAGGTCTGTTTTTACAAGGTGTAAACAGTTTACACTTTGTAAAAGCAGCCCTAATTTTGCGTTTGCAAACTAAAACTTACGGAGAAAAAACGAAGCTGAAAAGCTTCGTGGATCTCCGTAAGTGCTAATTTGCATACCCGAAGCGGCATTTCGACACAAAATGCCCCCATCGGCGGATGCGGTACTGCATCCTAAGATCCGGCAGTGTAAGTCCCTTACACATGCCGGATCTTCTGTCTATCTCCTGGAAACTGATTCTGTGGATCAGTTCCATAGTTAGAAACACCGGCGTATCCCTTTTGAGGATCTGGCCCTAAATTCCCACATTACCCTGAACATCGGCTTACATTTCTTATCAGGCTAATGGCTCTAGTGCACATAGTAGCTGCTGAAAGAGAGAGGGGAGGCCGGAGGTGATTGATAAAATATATGCAGCCTGCTTTCAACTACTGTATTTTCTGGCGTATAAGACTACCTTTTACACTTAAACTGGCCAAAAAGCAGGGGTCGTCTTATACGCCGGGTCAGCTGCTCGGATGCCTGCTGGATGTGCGGTAATACTGTATGTAGCTTTGGCTACATACAGTATATACTGCTTAGTAGAGCTGCACGATTAATCGCGGAGAGAATCGCAATTTCGGATCTCCCCGCGGGATGACCAGCGATTCTTGTGTTTTCACCGCTGGTTCCACGTAACCAGCGTGGAACGCAAAAGCCGCCGATATCAAAACCGACGTCAGCAGCATGCAGTAGTTTGTATCCATGCGCCACCCAGTGGTTGCCGGCGGTACTGCTTGTGATGTATTCATCCTCACAGTTCTGTACAACTGAGTGTATCCATGCGCCACCCAATGGTTGCTGCTTCTGATCTATAAAATAAGAGACCAGTGATATGTCTATAATGTTAAAGACCATATAGCTCCCAGGTTTTTTTTTTTTTTTTTTTTGGGGGGGGGGGTTCTGGCATACATTTTTTGAGAATCGTGATCTTTAGTCTAAGCAAAAGAATCGTGATTCTCATTTTTACCAGAATCGTGCAGCCCTACTGCTTAGCCAATCCAGGTGAGCAATGCATTCAAATGAATACAGAGCCTGCTCTGATTGGAGTAACAACCTTTGCCAATCCAAGCAGGCTACATACAGTAGCCTGCTCGGATTGGCTTTGAGAGTCAGAGAGGCGTGGGTTGATGTTACAGCCTCTGCCAATCCAAGCAGGCTTTGTATTCGTTAATAGAATACATTGCTCGCTGTGATTGGCCCCAGCAAGAATGAAGAAGAATATGGCTCCAAAAGGAAGAAATATGAAGCGTCGAAACCCTCAAAACGGGGGTCATCTTATACGGTGAGTACAGGCAAAAAAAAAAAAACTTTAAAAAAACTCTAAATATAGGGGCTCGGTCGCCTTATACAACGGCAAATACAGTACCCTTAATGGCTTTGTCTAAGTTATTGTAGCCTTTTGCGTCTGCAAAATGTAATCTGCGCTCTTTTGAATCCCATTGTAGCTCTCCCCATCTGGTACAAGTGAGAGAGAGGATCCGGATCAATGGGCAGCCAATCAGCAAGGAGTTGTTCAGTAAATATTTCTGGCAAGTTTACAATCGTCTGGAAGAGTCCAAGGTGAGTCGGAGGTTGTAAATTTTTACTAAAGTTTAACCCCAGGCAAGTGGCTTAAAGTGGAAGTAAAGGCAAAACCTAACTAACTCTAAACCTTCTCCCACCCACATTCTAAGCCTAATCTATCTATTCCTGTAAAGAAAAGATCACTATACTTGCCTATTTTGGAGGCGCTCCTCTGTGTGCTGGGAAGTGACGTCACTCATAGACTTACTATACGGCTTACGTTGCCAGCTTCTTCTCCTACACACTGAAGCTGCTGCCGACAGCTCAGCCTGGGACCAGACCAGAGCGGCTGCAAAATAGGTAGCCATCTTTTCTTTACAGGGCTCAATGGATTATATTTAGAATGTGGGTTGGAGTAGGATTATAGTTAGATTTTGCCTTTACTTCCACTTTAACTCGTGCATCTTTCTTTCTCCTAGTCTGAGTGATTCTGTACAGGGATTTGCAAGAGGCTGAAGAATTGAAAAATGACTTTGTTTGAATTGATCCACTTGGGAATCTGGTGGGAGAGCTGTATGGGACACAGGATACTGACAGCCCTGAAAGTGGGGGTTGTTCAGAAGAAGAAAAATGTCTCTTGGTACAGAACAGGGTGGATATAAATCAATGATTTATAATAAAAAAAATTGTTGTTTTTATCAAATTTATAATAATAAAATGCTTTTGGAGTAAAAATATATCTAAAGATAGTTTTTTATTTTTAAGATATCTTTTAAGTGGTTGTTTACCCAAATTTGACACTTTTTTACTGACAGGAAAGCCTATAATAAGGCTTACCTGTAAATATCTCCTAAACTTGTACGGTTTAGGAGATATTCCCTTTTGCATGCTGCCGCGGCGCATGCGCTCTGATTGCCCGGCTGAGCGTCTGCCGTACCTTGCCAGGAAGAAAACTCCCACGCACGGCAGTGACATCATTGCAGCTCCAGCCACTCTCGGCGCCGGATGTGCGAACCCGGAAGACATGCCATGGGCAAGATGTCCGCCCCTCCGGTGTGGACCGGGCTCCAATACAGGGGCTTTGTTTCATTCACACAATTTCACGTTAATCATGAGATAAACCTTCAGGAATATTCCTTTATCCCGTTGTATTTTTACTAATCTATGTACACTACAAACTGTATGATGGAATCGGTTCTGATATCGCTGTTTTACTAAACTGACCGCTTATTATTTTAAATAGGAAACCTTCATTTTGTTTGCAAATATGAAAGATTCTGAACTGCCAGCAAGAACAAGTCCTTACATTTAAAGAACACCTGTCATTTCAGATCCATAATGGCAGCGCCTGTTAGTGAGCATCCACTCACCTGCTGCCGCCACATCCCTCGCCTTGTTGTGTCACTGCCGTATCACCAGTTATCCCATTAAAGTAAATGGGACTGTCAGTGATTCAACAGCAGGTCAGAGGAGGAGCCGCTATGGGACAGAGATGAAAGATGCTCTTTAAAAATTAGGATTTAAATTGAGTTGATTTAAATCAAGCCTTTTTACTAATGATTTAAATCATATCCATCCTGGTAAAGAAGCATTTAGCAACGTGGGATAGGTAGGTATTTTTTCTTTTGCAGGGATATTGTTTTGGCCTGACTGGGCTGCTTTACATGTTGAAGAAAACGATTCCAATGATAAAAACTGTACTGTAGAGCTGTAGAAATGATGTATGCAATTTTAAAACTCAGTTACTACACAAGTGATGATCACTTGATGAACTTAAGGAGTCGCATGGGGGAAAAAAGTGTGTAATGTGAATTGTAATTGTATATCATGGGAAAAGGCTGTTGCTTGGCAATGGCACTCCTACCATGTCCTGAACTGACCTACAGAATGATTTCCATTTGTTTCCTGATGAAAGACTTAGACGTTTTGTGAGCCTGCGGTTTGGCAGTACTGTACTATAAGCCCTGTTTAGCATGCCGAGTACTACAAGTATGCTGCAAGGTGGTAAGGCATTTATTAGGGCTGCAACTAAGGATTATTTTCATAATTGGTTAGTTGGCCGATTTTATTCTTTAGTTCGGATAAAAACCCTCAAAAAAAGTGTGGTGTATAATTTAGGTAATATGTAAACTTTAAAAAAACGCAATTTTATTCTTAAACGTCTATATGCAGTGATACATATAAATTAGGGTTGTCCCGATACCACTTTTTTAGGACCGAGTACGAGTACCGATACTTTTTTTCAAGTAGTCGCCGATACCGAATACCGATACTTTTTTTTAAATGTGTCTCCATATGCAGCCATGTCCCCCATATCCAGCCATTGTCTCCCACCATATACAGCCATTGTCTCCCCCCATATCCAGCCATTGTCTCCCCCCATATCCAGCCATTGTCTCCCCCCATATCCAGCCATTGTCTCCCCCCATATCCAGCCATTGTCTCCCCCCATATCCAGCCTTTGTCTCCCCCCATATCCAGCCATTGTCTCCCCCCATATCCAGCCATTGTCTCCCCCCATATACAGCCATTGTCTCCCCCCATATACAGCCATTGTCTCCCCCCATATCCAGCCATTGTCTCCCCCCATATCCAGCCATTGTCTCCCCCCATATCCAGCCTTTGTCTCCCCCCATATCCAGCCATTGTCTCCCCCCATATCCAGCCATTGTCTCCCCCCATATCCAGCCATTGTCTCCCCCCATATCCAGCCATTGTCTCCCCCCATATCCAGCCATTGTCTCCCCCCATATCCAGCCATTGTCTCCCCCCATATCCAGCCATTGTCTCCCCCCATATCCAGCCATTGTCTCCCCCCATATCCAGCCATTGTCTCCCCCCATATCCAGCCTTTGTCTCCCCCCATATCCAGCCATTGTCTCCCCCCATATCCAGCCATTGTCTCCCCCCATATCCAGCCATTGTCTCCCCCCATATCCAGCCTTTGTCTCCCCCCATATCCAGCCTTTGTCTCCCCCCATATCCAGCCATTGTCTCCCCCCATATGCAGACATTGTCTCCCCCCATATCCAGCCTTTGTCTTCCCCCAAGATCCTGAAACTGAGCTGCAGCAAGGTGGCCAAGACCATACAGCGGTTTTACATGCCTGGCCATGGTCGACCAAGAAGTTGAGTGCACGTGCTGAACGTCATATATCAAATTTGGTCTGCATGGCTATCGTCCTAGAAGGAAACCTCTTCTAAAGATTGTAAGCTCTAACGAGCAGGGCCCTCTGATCCCTCCTGTATTGAATTGTATTGTGACTGTACTGTCTTCCCTGATGTAAAGCGCTGCGCAAACTGTTGGCGCTATATAAATCCTGTATAATAATAATAATAAAGATGGTGCACAAGAAAGCCTGCAAACAGTTTGCTGCAGACTAAGGATAAATGTCATTTTTGCATGTGTGCGCTATAATCTGTTTTGTGCTGCAGACTAAGGACACGGATTACTGGAACCATGTCCTGTGGTCTGATAAGACCAAGATAAACGTATTTGGTTCAGGTGGTGGCAACCAGGTGAACACAAACTAAACCATCAGTGTATAAACATACAAAAAAATGTCTGTAACTAAAAGTAACCATTCTGCTTTTACCTTTAAGACCACTGTTCAGTATGATCTTCCTGTACAGAGCAGTAACCATATGAAATTCCTCTTCCCTTCTCCTCCAGACTGATGACTTCGGCTCCATGCCCCCTTACTTCCGATTCCTGACCATTATGGCGTTCCATGTCTTCCTTCAGGAGAAGGTTTGTAAATTCCATGAGAGATGGATCTTGCTCAGAGCCGGTGTTCTCCTGAGCTCACATCTTGCTTTTTTCTGTCACAGGTAGATCTGGCTGTACTGGAGGTGGGAATTGGTGGAGCATATGACTGCACAAATATTATCAGGTAAGTAATGTTTGCAGACATTGCATGCATTAAGATATTACAAAATGTGCAGGATCACCTCTGTGTCTTCTTAAGAAGAGGTGATGGGGTATGAAAGTAGTCTTCCACACATTTGGCCACTTCATGCATGATTTTTAACGACACTGCAAATAGGCTTAAAGTGGAATTCCAAAATATTCCAAACATTGTGCCAGTGCAGATCATGTGACAAGAACAGGCAATTGGCTGCAGAAGGATCTCAGAACTTGTTCAATAGAGATCACATGGCCAAATGTATAGGCTTTTGGTTATTGGGGCAGCATTGGAGGGAGGCTGGAGGAGCTGGAGATTTAAAACTTCTCTTGTTTTTTATCCCTCTCAGAGATATAACATTTTCAATGCACGTTGGGTGACAAAGCATATACAAAGTGAAAGCTTCCCCCTAGTGTTCAAATCACTCTGATGCCACTGCCACCATTCCTCTACTGGCTGTTCCTTAGGCAGGTCATACACGATGAACCAGGCCAGATTTGAACTGTGTATGGGCAGGCTGAATGTACCAAGTTGATCGATCAGCTTGGGTACAACCAGCATACCAGGTTTTACCTGCGATAATCTCTAGCGGCTGTTATAATCACTAGCAATAATCACTGTCTTCTCCCGGTGGGAACTGCAACCTGGGATTGCAGGAAAGAAATCTGTGTATGGTCAACCTTTAAACTTAACAGGCTATTTTGCCAAAGGCATACCTAGTTCTCTTTTTAGCTTTTTCATTGTTAAAAGATTAAAGTGTACCGTATTTATCGGCGTATACCGTGCACTATTTTGCCCTGAAAATCAGGGCAAAATCGTGGGTGCGCGGTATACGCCGATACCCGCTTTCCCGCCACGAGTTTGAATACTGCACCAGCATATACCGAGCGCAGTACACTCGTGTATCTTCGGGCAGTCTCGGCGCCTCTCGCGCTGACGTCCTGAGCGTACAGGACGTCAGCGCGAGAGTTGCCGAGCCTGCCCGACGATACACGAGTGTACTGCGCTCGGTATATGTCGGCGCAGTATTCAAACTCGGCGCGGGAAATGAGCGGGGAGGATGCCAGACCCGACGAAGAGGACACCCGAAGCCGCAGGCGGACCCGACGAGGCCGCCGATGGACGCAGCGCAAGACACCAAAACTGTAAGTACAAAACATCTTTTTTTTCCACAGGAATTCGGGCAACTTTAGGGGTGCGCGCTATACGCGGGAGCGAGCTATACCCCGATAAATACGGTACTTTATTTATTTTTTTGCAAGCATAAGGTTTCATATTTTATTTTACCCTGGATTAGTTACCAGTTATTAGTTAGCCAGCAGTGGGTGGGGAGCTTCAACTTGCCATGTCATTATGTATGTTGTGGTAACTACTACTACATGAAATAAGCCATAATTTTACTTTACCTGAACAATTCATTTTAATTATCCTTTTTGTTTTTCTTTTCTTTAGGAAACCCATTGTTTGTGGAATCTCCTCGCTTGGTGTTGACCACACAGCCATTCTGGGAGACACTATTGAGAAGATTGCCTGGCAAAAAGGGGGCATATTAAAGGTAGGGAATTGATGTACGCTTTGTTGCATTATCACTAAAATAGTAATTGTTCACCTTTCATTAATGATTGAGCAGACACAGCTGCTTATGGTATATCTCAGTGTGAATGATGGTAGACGTTGAAAGAAGTTCTGCCAAAGCTTGTTTTGGCAGTACTTCTCCTGTGACTCACAGGATTCCAGTTCGTTCTGCACTCCTGTGATCCGCAGACAGCTGACATCAGCCGGTCCAGGCTTGGTAAAAAATTGTGACGTGATCAGGATCCACCCACATGCCTGGACCGGCACCTGGCTCAGCCTCTCGGCAAACCTCTGAGAGCCTAGGCCAACTGCTCCCGCCCCCTCCACAGCCCAACGCTCCAGTAAAAGTCACCAGCTCTCTGCTCAGGAAACTCTGAGAACCGAGGGATCACCATTGTTTGATCGCTCCATTCTCAGTCTTAGAGCTGGCGGGGGACAGTTTTTGCATCCACCTAGGTAAGTATAATTTCCCGCCCAAAAATTTTTTTAAAGCTGAATGCAGCTATGTATTCACACAGTGCTACAAATTGCAGTAATATTGAACGCATAGGTGTGCAGCCAGCCTAACTATATAGGCAAGTAGATAAGTGTCTGGATCTGTCTCAGTCGAGGAACGGTAGGCAAATGGATAAAATACATATATGGAAAGGTTTGGCTTGCCAATTTGTACCCATATTTGTGCCATTCAGCACATCCAGGTTGGTGACCTGATATTTCTCTACTGCAATAGAGATAGTCTGCTTTCACAGCCTGTGATTGAGCATCAATAGAGCCGTATCAGGCAGAACTTGTTAGCGTGTTGCTGTTAATGCAACACTAAACTTTGGGTTTTAAAAAAAGGAAATTTTATTCAAGTATGTGATCTGACTTCCTGTGAGAGGATGGCTACGTTTGTTCTCCATGGTCCTACTGTATGTAAGAATTTAGCCACCCTCTCTTGCTTTCTTCTGAGATGGATTAGACACTATGGACTATAGGATATGTAGTGACTGCATATAATATGCACTGTTTGTTCCAAACAAGCAGAAATGAGGGGGGAAAAGGATAGGTTTGGGTTCTCACAGAGGGGTGTTGCAAGAAGGCAGAACAATGCAGTTAGGCCGTGTACACACGGTCGGTCCAAACCGATGAAAACGGACTGAAGTTCAGTTTCATCGGTCCAAACCGTCCGTGTGTACGGCCCATCGGTCTGTTGTCCTTCGGACAAAAGTTAGAGAACTTGCTTTAAAATCGAACCGATGGACCGCTGACCGATAGGTCCAAACCGATGGTTAGTACACAAAAGCATCAGTTCAAAACCGCGCATGCTCAGAATCAAGTCGAGGCATGCTTGGAAGCATTGAACTTCGTTTTTTTCAGCACGTCGTGTGTTTTACGTCACCGCGTTCTGACACGATCGTTTTTTGGAACAATGGTGTGTACGCACATCAGACCATCAGCGGTGAACCGATGAAAACGGTCCTCTGGACCATTCTCATCGGATGGATCGACCGTGTGTACGCGGCCTAAGAAGCGACTTCATGAAAAATAGATTACTGGGCCATTAAAGCGGAGCTCCCACTACATTTAACAATTTAATATATGTATGTATCTCATGAGGCAATCACATTGTAGAAGTCAGTTCACTTACTGTATTTAAATTAGCCGCCGATCTTCCGAATAAACGTATAAAGACACTTTATAAAAACGTTCTCTTCAGTTCTCATTTTGCTTGTGGGCAATGTGACGCCCACAAGCATTTACTTCCTGGATACGGTGACGATCGATACCATCATGCACGTTCCATCCCACCCCATTCTCGCGCATGCGCTTTTTCGTCAGCGCAGCGCCGATAACCTTTGGTGTTGCTATCACAACGGCGGCGTCGTAGGAAGTACCCGCCCCGTTGTTATGGCAACGAAAAAAACATAGTGTATGCGGCCGGAAGCTATGATGGAATAGGATATAGAAGAGAGCATCGGCGACTTTTTTTTTTTTTTTTTTATATATCCATCTGCCAGCCTGCATGCATATTTCCAAACCATAAATAAGCATTTCCAAAAACGTTGTTGTTGTACGCGTCACTTCCACTCTACGAAATTCCGCAATATCTCGAGGCAAGCCACCGCATTAACTCCTATGAGCAATGATAAAAGCTCCCAGGAGACACTGCATGTAAAGGAAATGACGCACTGCCCGCAAAGTACCCGCAGATTACAGGGACCGGAAGGAGGCGACGAATGACAATAACATAGGTACTGTCAACAAAAAAAGTTCCGTTTCTCATTGCAATCGTAGCTGCTATTGTATTGACGTGAAATGTCAAAATAGGGTGGAGCTCCGCTTTAAGTAGTGAATGTATGTGAATTATTTTTGGAGAATAAAGCTGGCCATACAATTTTTTTTTACGATTGATGGAATCCCCTACAAGTGAGATTGATGTGGGAATTCTGCCCACTGAATTGTGTTCTGACAGCAGGACTCCTCCATTGGCCGAATACACGGATCAAACACAAATTTTCCAGCAAGCCTGTTTGTGAGAAGTCGGTCATTGGATCGACTTTTCACAAATGGGAACGGCTACAGATGGATTCAAATTTGGACAGTCCTTGCTGAACTGGTCGACTTTTGATCCATCTATGGGCAGCTTAAAGTGAAATTAAAGCTTTGTTTAACAATAAACATGTTCTTCTTGCCTGCTGTGTACAGTAGTTTTGCACAGAGCAGCTCTGCTCCTCTTCTTTTCGGGTCCCCCGCTGGTGCTCCTCCCCCTCGAGCAGTGTCCCCAGAGAAAGCCGCCTGCCCTGGGCCCACCCACCACTGTGTGCTCGCTCCCGAGCCACTGCTTTATGCCTCCATAAGACATAGAGCTGTGGTTCAGATTGAAGGGTATTGTTTAGTGTCACTTTAAATAGCCTTTTAAAAGCTTGTGTTTTGTTTGTGAATTACTTCTCCCATCTTATCCTTGGATAAATAACTTTGGTTTCATGATAAATGGGGCAATATAATGTCTTGTCTGATCAAAAAAAGTTATAAATCACTTTGGTTTGGTACTTGCTTGTACTTGGCAATAAAAGTCTTAATTAAACTTCTGCTTTTTTGTTAGACAGGGACTCTTTTGTAACCTTGTTTGTTGTGTCTTTCAGCCGGGCGTTCCAGGATTTACTGTCCCTCAGCCTGCCAGTCCTCTACAAGTGCTAATAAATAGAGCAAAGGAGATTGGAGTAAGTTTCTGTTCTGTAAATCCGTCTAATTGACCCGATTTGCACAGTTGCCCACTAATGCTGTTTGGTCTTCCAGTGCCCTTTATACATGTGCCCAGATATAGCGGAATATGAGGAGGAGGGGAAGTCTCTCCATCTGGGTCTGGCTGGAGATCATCAGAAATCAAACGCATCCCTGGCACTACAGTTGGCGCAGATGTGGCTTCAGCAAAGAGGATGCAAAGGTAAAATACGTTAAAATGTACAGCAAACAGTTAGCGTTCCACATCAATTCAGAGGGGCAAAGAATATATTGATGATTATGCGTTCGTATTGAAAGATGCTTTACTTGATTGTTGTCATTTTAGGTAAAATGTGTCCCTGAGGTATTTATCTTTGTAAAAAAAAAAAGTTGTACGTGTCCTACTACTGACACGGCACGTTATATTCATTACAGCTTGGGTTATGCTGCCACCTACAGGTTAAAAACTGATCAAAAAAGGCATCCCCTACACTGGCATAAGCCTTCTCAGCATTCCTGTATCCTGACTCCATCAGATTCCAAAGCTGACGGCTGCTGCGGGGAAAAGGGACTCCCCAACACTCAGGAAAAGAGGGGGGGGGGTTCTGCTTGGCTACACGTTGCAGCCTAAATATGGGGGTTGGCCTTTAACCACTTAACCCCCGGACCATATTGCTGGTCAAAGACCAGAGTACTTTTTGCAATTCAGCACTGCGTCGCTTTAACTGACAATTGCGCGGTCGTGCGACGTGGCTCCCAAACAAAATTGGCGTCCTTTTTTTTCCCACAAATAGAGCTTTCTTTTGGTGGTATTTGATCACCTCTGCGGGTTTTAGTTTTTGCGCTATAAACAAAAATAGAGTGACAATTTTGAAAAAAAATTGTATTTTTTACTTTTTGCTGTAATAAATATCCCCCAAACATATATAAAAAAAACTATTTTTTTCCTCAGTTTAGGCCAATACGTATTCTTCTACTTATTTTTCGTAAAAAAAAATTGCAATAAGCGTCTACCGATTGGTTTGCGCAAAAGTTATAGCGTTTACAAAATAGGGGGTATTTTTATGGCATTTTTATTAATTTTTTTTTTTTTTACTAGTAATGGCGGCGATCAGCGATTTTTTTCTTCGGTACTGCTACATTATGGCGGACACTTTGGACACTTTTGACACATTTTTGGGACCATTGGCATTTTTATAGCGATCAGTGCTATAAAAATGCATTGGATTACTATAAAAATGCCACTGGCAGTGAAGGGGTTAACACTAGGGGGCGGGAAAGGGGTTAAGTATGCCTGGGTGTGTTCTTACTGTGGGGGGGGTGGCCTCACTAGGGGAAACACTAATCTTCTGTTCATACATTGTACATTTCTCTCCCTGACAGGACCGGGAGCTGTGTGTTTACACACACAGCTCCCGGTCCCCGCTCTGTAACGAGCGATCGCGTGTGCCCGGCGGCGATCGCGCCCGCCGGGGCACGGGAGTCGGGGGCGCGCGCGCGCCCCTGGTAGCCTGCGAGAGAGCTGACGTAGAGCTACAGGCTCTCGCACAAGAGAGCCAACCTGCCGCCGCGGCAGGTCGGCAAGCAGTTAAGGAAAAGTGCAAGTGAGATTTTAGACCCTGATGTTATCGCATGCATCTACGGTGCATTTATGTTGGTAAATACCAACTGAGCCACGTATTGGGTATCACCACACATGTCAGACTGTGAGAAATGTATTGTTAACCCTGATTAGCTGTAATAATGTTTAAAGTGTTGGCTACGTAACAGTGCCGCTGTTTGTTGCTGCTTTGGGGGCGCTTGTAGTTTTGGTATATCTTTACTTCTTTTATACTTACAAATTTAGTGTACTAAAATTGTTTAGTGTTTGCATTTTTAGTAAAAAAAAATGTAAAGTTTTGATAAAACTTTCAAATATTATGTGATATATAAAATGAGCAGCTACCTCTTTATTTTACAGGTCCCATTGCTTTTTGTAAAATGTATGATTTGGGTAATAAAAATCATCATGCCAAAAATGCATATTTAAAAAAAAACAAAAAACAGTGCCAGGGTTAAATCCTGGCTGATGTAAAACTTTTTTGTACGTTTCTTTTTTTAGGGTTTGGAGAAACAAAAATTCCCAGTCCGAAGCTTCCTTTAGTAAAGTGGCCACTTTCCTTGGCATCAGCTTTCCGTCCCAGTCTTCCAATGGTCAAAGGTAAGATAATAAACATGAGCTGCCATGACTCTGCTGTGTACTTGTATACAAGGGGAAAAGCAAAAGTAGGATTTTCTTGGAGTCCATTGAGGGGAACAGGAAGGCTTCTTCCTTTGAGTTATACTGTCACCTACAGGAGAATCGGACACTGGCATATTAGGTGGGGAAAACGGTAGGCTAGCTCAGGATAACGCCTCCCGCTACTAGCAATGCCTCGGTTTTGTAGCAAGGGCATGATCTTTAACTCAGAGGGGTTGGACATGCGTCCCTCAATGGACTGTTGAGGGACCAATGAATAATTTACAATAAGTACAAAGGTGTTTTCTCGTTTGTTGAGGAATGCAGAAAGTATTTTTTTAACCTTCAGGACATCTGGAAACAGTCCAGCTGAAGGTTGGGCAACACAGCAAACGAGCGCCAACAGTTCAAAACAACAAATGGGGAACTAGGGCTTGCCTGCAGCTGGAAGAGATGCCTGAAGGACTTTATGCCCTACGCTGGCATCAGATGAGACAGCACAGAGTCCACCTGGTAGAATTTAGAGAATGCCTGAACACAGGACCCAAAGACAGCCTTGCAAACCATTGCTTGATGCCAAAAACGAGTGGCACTCACAGATTGAGTAGTAATCTCAGTTTGGCACCCCACCACCACCTGAGAGAAAGGGCCTGCAAAATCACCACATAGGTGAGGTGTGACTGAGGCAATTTCAAGCCTCACTTCTGTTGCCAATTAGGAGAGGTCCTGCGGGCAAAGAAGTGGTGAGCCCACAAGCTGGTCTTAAAGCAGTTGTAAACCCGCATTCAAATTTTATTTTTTATTTTTTTCCTCCTGTAAGGCAAAAGTCATAATGAGCTAATATGCACCGCATATTAGCTCATTATGAAATACTTACCTCGTCCACGCCGAGCGAGATTTCATCTTGACTCGGCGTGTCTTCCGGGTATCGCCGCTCCAGTGCTGTGATTGGCTGGAGCGGCGATGACGTCACTCCCGCACGGTAGATTTAAAACTCGTCAAGGTCCGGCGGCTGCCGGTCCTTTCGCCGTAGATCCCCCCTGCGCATGCGCCGCTGCAATCAGCGGCACATTGCGAGGGGAATATCTCCTAAACCGTGCAGGTTTAGAAGATATTCTCCTTACCTACAGGTAAGCCTTGTTATAGGCCAGCGATGGCGAACCTTGGCACCCCAGATGTTTTGGAACTACATTTCCCATGATGCTCAGCTAGACTGCAGTGTAGTTGAGAATCATGGGAAATGTAGTTCCAAAACATCTGGGGTGCCAAGGTTCGCCATCACTGTTATAGGCTTACCTGTAGGTAAAAGTCAAAATAGTGGGTTTACAATCACTTTAAGGCTCTGCTCTTACTTCCAGCAGCGCCCCCTCTAATCTGTGACTGGTTGAGGCTTAAAACTACAGGAACGCTATAGGATTGTAAAAGACCTGGGACACCTTGGTGCCCCAAGGAGAGTAGTAATGTGCCGTGCTTAGCGCACCTCGGTGAACCGTGGATGTGGCCAAATTTTTTTAACTGTAGGAGGGGCTTGAAGGAGCATGGTTAAATCAGAGCTGCACATTTAATCGTTAAAAAAATCTCGATTCAGCCCCCCTTCACGATTTTAATCCGGCATTTCCACGGTTCTGTGTAATAAGTGGAGAGCCGTTCTCTGCTCAGAGCTGTCAAGTCAGCAGTTACTAATAATGTAACTATTAAGTTTTAATATAGGGACACTTGCCAGTTCAGTGATCAGTCATGTTGGCCCCCCGAGCTGATTCTTCAGTCGGCTTCAGGTGCAGGCGCTGGGCATCTTGGGTAATGGAAACCATCAGTAAAGCCTTCCGACTCCACCGCTGGTTTCCTACTGCACATGTGTGAGTCACGCTGCGCTTTCTGAAGGGTCTTGCAGTCTTCTGAGATCTGTGTGTGTCTCCTAGAAGGCTGCTGGGGAAGGGATGAACATCGTCGTAGACCCAGAAGTAGGAGCAGATACCTGTCAAAAAACAGGTGCCTGCCTCCCCAAGAGTTCCAAATGTGACAGTGGAGGGTGCAAAAAAGCAGAGCTTCCCCTTTTGGGTGGAGCTCAGCTTTAAAGCGGTTGTATAGCCCCATAGACAATTTATTTTTATTTTTTTGGGACACCTGTAAGGCAAAAGGCATAATGAGCTAGTATGCACCACGTACTAGCTCATTATGAAATACTTACCTTAGAACGAGGTGTCTGTAACTTACCTGGTCCACGCCGAGGTAGCTGACATGTTGCCTCGGGCTGCCTTCTGGGTATCGCAGCTGGAGCCGCGATGTAGTCACTCCTGCGCATTTGCGTGGGAGACTTCTTTCCGTCGAGGTCCAGCGTCTGCCGGGCCTTAACCTGAGAATCCCCTGTGCGAATGCACCGCTGCAGTCAGCGGCTCATTGTGTGCTGGACCTTGTAGGTGGTCAGGGAGCCAAGCTTGGGGAGGTATTGACATGCTGGTTGAAAAAAACCAAAAGCATGTTTCTCAACAGTTAGAGTGAGAAGACTTTGCAGCCGGATCCTTAGGCTTCTTTCTCTGAGGAATAGGGGAGTATATTTGCCATCCTGTACCATCCTTGATAATGTTATCAAGAGCAAATCCAAAGAGTGGTTGTCCTTCAAAGGAAATGTGGATAAAACACTTCTTACATGGCGGTCCCACAGTCCAGCACGTCAGCTGAAGTGTCCAACCCATAAGAACTAACATGCAAGAAATTAGACTGGAGACTTCTATCAAACCATCACAGCTGAAATGTAGTGCTTCAGCCATCTACTCTACTCTACGATACGTTACGCTGCCGCAGTTCTACGTGAATCTGGCCCTAAATGGTTAATACCTTTCCAAAGATCCCTTGCCAGCATCATCTCCTGTGTTGGGTTTCGGCCATTTTTATTGGCTGGCACAGGATGTCACATGTGAAGGAGCTATTCATTCTGGCACACAGGGATTGGACAGTCTTCCCTGACCATACATGCTGCGGAAACTGACACGGGGGACCCAGAAGTGATGATTTACACTTTGCTTCCGGTCCTAGCTGCAGAGCCCAGGATGCATGGCAGGTGTCAGCCGCAGGATCACTTTTAATTGACGACCAGCAGTCAACTTGTCAGATATGCACACACTGCTGCACAACACCAGGAGTGTGTAAAATCCCCCCACTGTCAGGTCTGTACAATGTATGGACCTGGCAGTAAAAGGTGTAAAATATATAGGAAAAAAAGTTTGAATCTCCACTTGCATGTGTATTAATGCAGGGAAACTGGTAATGGGGCCCGATGGCCACCAGGGGGCAGTGACGGCATTCCGAATAGTGTTTGTTTTTTTCAAATGTATATGTGTGTGTGTGTGTTTCTTATTGTATTTATTTGTTTACCAGCACAGTTATTTTTGCTTGTTTTAAAATTCGTTTTTTGTTACTTTTTGTAGGTTTACAGGACACAGTATGGTTGGGGCGCACACAGGCGCTGCAGCGTGGCCCTATATCTTATTACATTGATGGAGCGCACACTAACAGCAGCATTAAGGCCTGCGTCAAATGGTTCCAACAGGTGGCGCTCAATGAGGAGAAAGCTGGAGCGTAAGTGCATTGGAAACATTCCAGTAACACAGAATTCCAGTATATTATTCTGTTATCTGAAAGGCTTTTTATCAGGTAAATGTGACGGCGACAAATTCAATCAATATAAAGCCTCAATTGCATAAGTGATCTTTAAAAGCTTAGATATAATTGACCGGGTATAATGCAAAATTGTTCAAAAGCAAAGCTGTCATAGAAAGACATGTTCTAATAAATATAACTGCAGGTAGAAGGTGCCAGTACATACACTATATTGCCAAAAGTATTGGGACGCCTGTCTTTACACGCACATGAACTTCAATGGCATCCCCGTCTTGGTCTATAGGGGTTCAATATTGAGTTGGCCCACCCTTGAAGCTAGAACAGCTTCAAGTCTTCTGGGAAGGCTGTCTTTATGGACCTTGCTTTGTGCACTGGTGTGCAGTCATGTTGGAACAGGAAGGAGCCGCCCCTAAACTGTTCCCACAAAGTTGGGAGCATGGAATTGTCCAAAATGTCTTGGTATGCTGACACCTTAAGAGTTCCCTTCACTGGAACTAAGGAGCCCAGCCCAATCCCTGAAAAATAAACCCCACACCATAATCCCCCCTCCACCAAATGGTTTGGACCAGTGCACAAAGCAAAGTCCATAAAGACATGGATGAGCGAGTTTAGGGTGGATGAATTTGACTGGCCTGCACAGAAACCTGACCTCAACCCGTTATAACACCTTTGGGGTGAATTGGAGCAAAGACTGTGAGCCAGGCCTTCTTGTCCACATCAGGGCCTGACCCCACCAATGTGCTTCTGGAAGAATGGTCAAACATTCCCATAGACACACTCCTAAACCTTGTGGACAGGATTCCCTGAAGAGTTGAAGCTGTTATAGCTGCAAAGGGTTGGCCAATTCAATTCTGAACGCTATGGACTAAGACTGGGATGCCATTAAAGTTCATGTGAGTGTAAAGGCAGGCGTCCCAATACTTCAATATAGTGTACTCCACATTCTACATCTGGGTGTGGATTTGCCCGAGTTGCCATTGCTAGGGCTATCATCTTTTCTTCACAACCTACTGATCTGCAACAAACAAGTGTTTAGTGTAAAAATTAGATTTCCCATCACTAGCTGTATCTGTGACAATAGTCACCTGAGCAAATAGGGTAAAACAATGTAGTGTTGCCACAACCGCTATATAAACCTGGCAGAGGATCTAACCCTTCCACCATCAATCCAAAACTCAAAATTTTTGTTCCAGCTTTGTGTGGAAGTGACCATCAATTTAGCTTCTAACATCCAGGACTTTATTGGAGACAGGTTCACTTTTATGGTAACCAAGATGTGTGTCATAATGTTGGTGCAATGTCATTGCAGGGGGTCTGTGGTCCGGGTTCTGCTGTTTAATGCCACGGGTGAGAGAGACACTGCTGCCTTGTTAAAACTTCTTCAGGTAAGCTTAATGCGTATTATTCCAGGCTGGAGTTCCTGAATTTGCCCCTATATCATTTCCCCAAAACGAGTACCAATTGCATCAGACCTAGTTCTACCCCTTGTCATAAGGCTGAAATATAGGGAAGATGTTGGTGTAACAGCAACATTTAAAGTGCATTCTATGCAAGAAGGTAAAAACCTTTTGCTTGCAGCAGCCCCCCCCCCCCCAATACACACCTGAGCCCCACCTCCATCCAGTGATGTGCAGGAGAGCAGCGGCTCTCCCGGGTCTCTCCATCCTCAATGGCGGCCGTTGACTCCCACTGCTGTGAATCAGACAGTGAGGAGGGAGCAGGGCCAAGCTGCACTCTGTGTCTTATGTACACACACAAAGGCAGCTAAGGAGCGAGCATACACAAGTGCCCCCCTTGGGTGGCTTGGAAAGGGGGGATGGGCCAAGAGCGCCAGCAGGGGACCTGAGAAGAGGTGCATCGGGGCTGCTCTGTGCAAAACTATTGTACAGAGCAGGTAACAATGGCATGCTTAAAGTGGAGGTTGACCCTAAAACAATTATATACCATTACATCCAGCATAATTCGGACATGTACAGTATGCCGGTATTTTTATAAAAAATTTCGCCGTACATACCGTTCTATTGCTATTCCCCCCCCCCCCCCCCCCCCGGCTTCCGGGTTCTGATTCTCGCGAGCCTGGGCGTTCCTATTCAGAGGTAGATTATTAACGTCTGGTGAAAAACTTCCCAAGGCGCATCACCAGTTTTCCGTAAATAGCCGACCTGCGAGTCGGCTCTATACGGCGCCTGCGCCCGCCGTGTAGAGCTATCTGTGCAGGCGCCATATAGAGCCGACTCGCAGGTCGGCTATTTACGGAAAACTGGTGACACGCCTTATGCGCCTTGGGAAGTTTTTCACCAGACGTCAATCATCTAACCTCTGAATAGGAAACGCCCAGTCCCGCGGGAATCAGAACCCGGAAGCCGGGGGGAAAATAACAATAAAACGGTATGTACGGCGTAAAAAAAAAAAATACCGGCATACTGTACATGTCCGAATTATGCTAGATGTAATGGTATATAATTGTTTTAGGGTCAACCTCCACTTTAAGGGGGAAAAAAAAAGTTATCATTTTAATAATGGTTATTCGATGTTTAACCATCTCAATGCAGAGCACTTTCACCCCCTTCCCGCCCAGGCCATTTTTCAGCTTTCAGTGCTGTCACACTTTGACAATTGCGCGGTCATGCTACACTGTAACCATGTGAACATTTTATAATTTTCTCCACACAAATAGAGCTTTGTTTTGGTGGTATTTAATCACTTTTTTTTTCCCTACAAAAAAAGACAGAATATATATATATTTTTTGTTTCTATTAGTACATTTTGTAAATAAGTAAATTTTCTCCTGCACTGATGAGACGGTCCTCATGGGCATTGATGGGGCAGCACTGACTGGCATCACTTGTGGGCAGTGGTGGGCACTGATTGCTGGTAGTGGTGGGCATTCATTACTGGCACTGATGGTCACTTAATTGTAATCAGGGCACTGACGATCAGTGCCCTGATTACATACCTATTTGTTCCCTGTCAGGAGATGCCGCTGATCGGCTCTCCTTGCCTCACTCTTGTCAGTGTGAGGAGAGGAGCGCTGATTCCCGGCATCTCCGTGTTTACATGTGACCGGCTTGACGGTGGGCAGGCAGCAAGTGATTGTAAGGTCTAGATTTTTATTTATTATTATTAAAATAACAGACCCGGTATACAATAGTTTTGCACAGAGCTGCCCCAGACCTCTTCTGGGGTCCTCCACAGGTGCTCCTGACTCTTCCTCTTCTATGTATGCCCCCATAGCAAGTTGCTGCCTGCATGCTTCCTCCCAAGCTATGCTCCAGAGACGCACACGGCATTGTTTTGACCCCGTCCCGGGTCCCTCTTCAAAGCATTTAATCGACAACAGGAGCAAATGGCTCCCGCTGCTGCCCGAGTCCCTGTAAAAAGAGGAAGAGAGGGGAAAGAAGACTGCGGCCGGGCACAGTGCTGGATCCCTGACGGGCTCACATAAGTGGTTTGTGTTGTGGGGTGTTTTTTTTACCTTTAAAGCAGGGAATGCAGCCAGCCTTTAGAACCACTTTGAAATGGCACCCAGCCAGAGAGTTTTAAACATCTGCCAGATTTAGATCAGTGGTTGTTGAGCTAAAGTGGGCATCACATTCTGCCCCTGACATCACCAAAGGTTCAATATATGTAATGGTTGAGAAGACTGTCAGAAACTGCAGACCTAAGAGAGGAAATGAGGGTCAGCGTGTGGCCGTGTTAAATCTTTCAGTTGGGATATGCTGCAGAAGACAATACGAAACTGGGAACACTTGAAATGAGACTAGTAGAGATCAATGCTATTACCCTAATCAATGTTCCTACTATAAACTACGGAGTCACACATCATATACCAAAGGGGCCGCAGGTTGGGCACCAGGGGGTTAGATAGAGTCCATAGAACCATTAGAAGCCATTACTAAGAATAGGTAAGTAAAATGGGAGTACTTTACACATAATCTGTG